>NC_045443.1:105230635-105397822 GCF_002776525.5 Piliocolobus tephrosceles | reverse complement strand
GCAAAAATTTTCTCCCATTCTGTAGGTTGCCTGTTCACTCTGATGGTAGTTTCTTTTGCTGTGCAGAAGCTCTTTAGTTTAATTAGATCCCATTTGTCAATTTTGGCTTTTGCTGCCATTGCTTCACGTTTTCTACAAGCTCAGAAAATCACATTTTGGAGCCCAGTTAGCACTTCCAGAAAGACATGCATATACATCACTAAAAGCTAAAAGCAAGATATGATATACAAATAATGTATGATGTGCTTTGTTTTTTCACTGAATTCAACATTTATTAACTACGAGCAGTTTTCAAAGGGACATCTTGTCAAATCTCAGAAAACACGATTATGACCATAGTAGGCTTATACAGAAAATGTGAATATCTAGCCCTAAAAGGTTAACACAAGATTTATGTTAGAAAACTAGATGATGTGCTGGTTTTTTTCACTGAACTCAACATGTTTTGTCGTTGATAAATTTTCAAAAACAGTTTTTGTAGAATCTCAAAGTAAAACATATCAATGCCCAGTTAGTGCTTCCAGGAAGATATATACATGGATCCCTAAATGTTAAAAGCAAGATATGGCACACAAATAACGTAAGATGTGCTTTTTTACTGAGTTCAATATGTACTAACCAAGAGCAGTTTTCAAAGACACATCTTGCCAAATCTCAGAAAACTCAATTCTGACCACAGTAGGCTGACGCAGAACATGTGCCTTCCAGAGCTGAAAAGTAAACTTAAGGTTTGTGCAAAAGCAAAGATGATGTGCTGTTTTCTTTCACTGAATTCAGCATGTTTTGACATTGATCACTTTTCAAAAACACGTTTTGTACAAGCCCAGAAAAAACATTTCTGAGTCCAGTTAGTGCTTCCAGAAAAATGTGCATATACAGCCCTAAATGCTAAAAGCAATTTATGGCACACAAATAATTTATGACGTGCTCTTTTCTGTCACTAAATTCAACATGTATTAATGAAGAGCAGTTTCTAAAGAAACATCTTGTTAAATCTCAGACAACACAATTCTGAGCAGAGTAGGTTCACACACAGTATGTGAGTATGTAGTCCTAATAAATCAATCCAAGCTTTGTGCCAAAAACCTAGATCATGTGGTTTTCTTTCATTGAATCCAACATGTTTTGACATTGATCACTTTTTAAAAAGACGTTTAATATGAGCTAAAAATAATTTTAAAAAAATTCACAGCCCAGTTAGTGCTTCCAGGGAGATACGCTTATACAGCCCAGTATGCTAAAAGCAAGATATGGCCCACAAATAATGTATGATGTGCTGTTTTATTCACTACATTTAACATGTATTGACTAAGAGCAGTTTTCAAACATATATCTTTTCAAATACAAGAAGAAACAACTGTGAGCAATGTAGGCTCACACAGAAAATGCAAATACCTAGCCCTGGTAGGTATATGCAAGCTTTGTGTTAAAAACTACTTGAGGTGCTGTTTTTCACTGTACTCAACATGCTTTGACATTGATCACGTTTTAAAAATACGTTTTGTAAAATCTCAAAAATAGTACTTGAAAGTCCAGTAGCACTTTCAGGAAGATATGCATATAGAGCCCTAAATGCTAAAAGCAAGATATGGCACACAAATAATGCATGACATGCTGTTTTCTTTCACTGAATTCAACATGTATTAACTAAGAAAAGGAGATGAGTGTTCGGTAGTCAGCAGCCTATTGCTGTCATAAGGGGGTTTTGGCAACCAAGTGTTAAATATAGTAAACCCCAAGTTTCTCTTCCAAGAATCAGTATGTCAGTATGTCAGTATATCTGTATGTTCAACTCTTTTATTCTTTGATTCTCCATTTTAAAGTTTAACTTCCTGGTTCTCTTCTCCCCCTTGCTTCTAGTTTCAGTAAACAACCTTCCTGCCAGTCCTAATCAGTAGTTCACATCTGTTCCCCTGGTCACCTGCTCCATCCTGACTCATCCCAGTCACCGGCTTTGACCTGAGTCACCCCTGGTCACCCACTCTGACCTAAGTCACCTTGAGTTACCTGTTCCTAACCGTCCTTCCTGCCAAACTACTCACCTTGCCACTCTGGCTCATATCCCTGCTCTCTTTAAAATAGCCAATCAGAATTAGCTTAGACTGTGTGGTCCAACTCTAGCCAATAGGGGAAATATACACCAGTAGGGGTTACCTGCATCAGGAATAAGAACTCCTTTCCCTTCCCTGTCCAGGTGTGCTCTTGCCATTACTCTATTTGTGAGTCGCACCCTTCAATAGAAGTAAAAATTGCCTTGCTGAGAAAATTAAATTTATGTTCCAGTGCTATTTCTTTGTGGCACCAGGGAATGAGCATTTCTAACAATTGGGCTAAGTGTAATGGCTTTGCTCTTGCAGGGGCCACCCTCATTTCCCACCTATTCTACCATAGGTTGTGATATTTAGGCTGCTGAGATTTGAGACACAAGGCTCACACATAGGATGAGAGGGAAGTCGACCAAAGAAAGGCCCTGAGATGTAGGGCCAAATTCCAGGACCCAGGAGGAAGCACTCATGGTGAACAAGTGCCTATGGTCAAGCTAGCTGAGTAACTCTTGTTCTAGGAGTGAGGTGGTGACTGCTTTTGGTTGGGGGACCCTTCTGGCAATTTTCAATTGCAGACCAGTGGTCTGCAGCCAGGCAGTGGGAATTACTGCTCTATGAGGTCACTGCTTATTCTAACCCCAGGGGCTAAGCCATTCCGCCTCAGCCATCACAGGAAGGCAGGACTGCAGGGCACCCCTATAGGCACTACCCCTCCCAGGGTTAGCTAATTCCTAGAGATGGCAAAGAGTGTGCCTTTCATGTGCAAACCAACCAATCCAAAGCTCATAGCCTGAAGCACTTTGTTTACTGGGCTCTCACACTCTGGGCCACTATCCACCTGCCCTCATCATTCCAACTCCAGGTACCAGACAACTAGGTATCTAGTTGTCTGTCCCTGTGCTCCAGAGCCCACCAAAATTATTCAAACTAGCCAAGCCTAAATCTGCTTGCTTTGCTTCCCCTGTTCCTTCCCAGGGGAAACCACAATAGAGACTCTTGCCTTCTGCCTCCTGACCACCCTGGTGCTTCCCTGTATGGCCCTGTGTGGCACAGTATGTCCCCTTTTCTTGAAATCTGTGAGTATAACAAGCTTTTTTCTTTATACCAGTCATTTCTGTGTCTGCCTGTCTTGCCATACCTGTTTAAAAACAAATCCCAGGCACCCTTAAAACACTGTGTCACATCGTGGTCTTGATTCAAAACACAGACTGCATCCTTAAGACGGAACTCCCATATGTCAGGGTGCTGTCTCTCAATTCATGCCATAACTGAGTCTTCAGCAAGTCACTCCAGTTTTACTTAAGCCAGCCACTTCCAGGCAATGGGTATGTAGTAAGACCAGTTAATTTCATGTTGCATTTCTTTTACAGTGGAATGAGTTCCCCGATTAGACACAACGCTGTGGGAAATGCCACCATGGTGGCTAAGGATCACAGGAACTTAGACATGGTGATGCTGGAAGAAGCACTACAAGCAGGGACGGAAAATCCACATCCAGCATTCATGCCCCTTCCATGGTGGAAGAGGCCAATGGAATCAATCTGCCAGCAGGAGTCTGGCTGGTCCCAGCATTAGTGCTATATAGGGGACTCCATGTTGGTCTCTACTCCTGGCAGACTGGGTACTTGGTGTCAGTGGTAGCCAGGTCAGCCTTGGAAAGAGGGAGATTTTCTGTCTTAGTTGATTTATTGTTGTTATAACAAAATATCCAAGGCTGACTAACTTATAAGGAAAAGATGTTTATTTGGTCCCCAGTTCTAGTGGCTGGAATGTTCAAGAGTGGGTAGCTGCATCTGGTCAGCGGCCCAGGCTGCTTCAGCTCACAACAGAAGACGGAAGGGGAGCAGGCAAAGTGACAACATGGCGAGAGAGAGAGGAGGCAAGAGAGAAAAACTGAGGAAGCCAGACTCTTTTTTCATAACTACCTGCTCTTGAGGGAACAAATCCATTCCCCTGAGAGCAAGAACTCACTCCAGCGGAGGACATTAATCTACTCCCAAGGGATCTGGCCCCATGACCCAAATGCCTCCCACCAGGCCCCACCTCCCAACATTGTCACATTGGGGATTGGATTTCAGCATGATTTTTCGAGGGGACAAACCACATCTAAGCCATGGCAGCCATGCTGATGAGCTCATGCACAGCCTCTATGCATGCCACCATGACTGGCCCTCTGTCCCTGAGTCCATTGGGCAAACACAGGATGACTGGGGCACAAGGTTGACTGACATCTATGGAATGTGTCATTTTGTCCACCTGATTATTGAAACCTCCTCTGGAGAGAGTGTTCTTGTGCCATGTGGTGAGCGTTCATATGGAATGTCAGTGTCTGCTCATAATGTCCATTCTGAGAGGCCCAGCCCTATGCCTCTTCCCACTCTTTCTTGTCATTTTCTTTTTCTTTTTCTTTTATTCTTTTCTTTCTTTTTTTTTTTTTTTTTTTTTTTCTGAGATAGAGTCTTGCTCTGTCACTCAGGCTGGAGACTGGAGTGCAATGGCATGACCTCAGCTCACTGCAATCTCTACCTCCCAGGTTCAAGCAATTCTCCTGCCTCAGCCTCCCGAGTAGCTGGGATTATAGGTATGCACCACCAAGCCCGGCTAATTTTTGTTATTTTTAGTAGAGACAGAGTTTCACCATGTTAACCAGGCTGGTCTTGAACTCCTGGTCTCAAGTGATCCGCCTGTCTCGGCCTCCCAAAGTGCTGGGATTACAGGCATGAGCCACTGTACCTGGCTTCTCTAATTTTCAAATCTGATCGTTGATCTTTCTGAGTCCCTGATTATCAAGCTAAACCTCTAGCAACTCCTCATGAGTCACTGTGGTCCGTATTTCTTGCAGTCTCTCAACCCAGACCAAGTTAGACCAGTGAAATATCCCCCTCAGTTTTCTGCCCCAGGAAAGCCGACCTTCCCTGTTGTTCAGGGCACCCTGAGTGGGGCAGCAGTGCTGCAGCTGGCCACTTTCAGGTGTCATCAGCACGTCATGCAGACACAGCTGTAAACAGGCTCAGATCTCTTCTTCCTCAGTCAATTGGTCCTAAGGAGCAGCCCAGGTGGCCTTAGGGTGGATGGGGAGACCTCTGGGTTTCTGTAAGCCCTTACACCAGAGGCCTTGGACCTGCTTCCTGCCACGTCTCCCCAGAGTTCTGCCGAATATATTCTCCTTGCTAGAATTTTTGTTTGGTTCTCGGGTGGTACTCACTCAGGAATCTTCACTGTCCCTGGTCTGGGGGTTAGGGGATGGGTGAGGTGGTGGTGTCAGCTGCTGTCCTAGGCCTGAGGCGTGCACCACCCATCCTCTAGTAGTGCCCCAAGGAAGGCAGTTAGGCCTGGGTCCTGGTCCTGGTCATCAGGAATGGGCCTCTGTGTGGTCCACAGAGAAGACCTCTCTATGTCCCCTGGGATCCCGGTCTCAGCCTCCTCCTTCATGGGATGGCATTGAGTGCCAGGGCGAGGCCCTGTTCTGCCGGAGCTGTCTGCCTCCATGAGGGAAGCCAGTCAATGTGAGGTCGAAGATAGGGCAAATAGAAAAGAGGCTGGGCCTCTGGCTTCAGGTGGCCCTGAGCACCCCACGCCTGGATTCCATGTTATTCAAGGTAATACTTCTCCCCTTGTCTGAGACCATTCGAATCGGGTTTCTGGGACCTGCAGGGGGGCTCACTGACATGGTCTATAACAGATGTTGCATGTGTGCTCTGGAAGTGTGGAGGGGAGGGGCACCCAGCAATGCTGTCATGGCCCCAGATACTGTGCAGTTGACCCTTGAACAATGCAAGGGTTAGGGGCACCGACCACCACCCCCCAACCCTTTGTAATGTATTGAGCATTATATAGTATATAGACTACTCTTGCACTTTATTTGATCATCACAAAATTTTGAGTTAGCTGTAATATAGGACTGATACTTGAGTTACATAACAGAAGGCTGGTTCTAAGAAGCATATATTGAGTTTTTCAAGGTTTGAAAAAATAAGACTCAGTAGATCAAGAAGGTAAATTCTAGCTATATAGCATATAAAACTAGAATTTATAAAACGGTGCATATGGGCTTCTTTGCATACTACCATTTTTTAACTTTCCTTTAGTGTATTACAGTAATTAAGCCTCAGAATTAACAAGAAATAAAATGGAGATACTTGTAACCCAGTAATGCTTTTTATTTTTAAGAGACAGGTTCTTGCTTTTAACAGACAGGTTCAGGCCGGAGTGCAGTGGAATGATCAGAGCTCACTGCACCCTCAAACACCTAGGCTCAAGTGACCCTCCCACCTCAGCTTTCCAAGTAGCTAGGGCTACAAGAGCACATCATCACACCTGGCTAATTAAAAAACATTTTTTTTTGATTAGATTTTTTTTATTATACTTTAAGTTCTAGGGTACATGTGCATAGCGTGCAGGTTTGTTACATATGTATACTTGTGCCATGTTGGTGTGCTGCACCCATCAACTCGTCAGCACCCATCAATTCATCATTTATATCAGGTATAACTCCCAATGCAATCCCTTCCCCCTCCCCCCTCCCCAGGATAGGCCCCGGCAACCATACTCTTAACCCTGGTTACCCTGCTGTTGAAGAAATCCTGTTGAACAGGATTTCTTTCCTCTCATCTGTGTGTAACTTTGTACCCTTTTCATTCCCCCTCTTCCCTCCAACCTTTGGTAACCACTGCTCTGCTTTCCAGGTCTTTGAGATACAGTTTCTCAGCTTCTGCATGAGTGAGAGGATGCACAGTTTATCTTTCTGTCTGGCTCATTTCATTTACCATCATGTCCTCCAGGTGCAACCATGTGGCTCCCATGATGGGATTTCATTGTGTTTTTCTGGCTGAAGAGTACTCCAGTGTCTGCATGTGGGACAGCTTCTCTATCCCTTCATCTGCAGATGGACAGGTAGGCTGATTTCTTATCTTGGCTATTCTACATAGTGCTGGATTCCACCTGGGAACACAGATAAGCTCTTCTGCGTCTTGATTTCATGTGCTGTGTATATATACCTAGAAGCAAAATTGCTGGATGAAATGGTAGTTGTTGTTTTAAGGTTTGGAGAAACCTCCAAGTGGTTTTTTTTAATGTGTATACAAGTTTATGTTTCCATGAACTGTTGAGACAAGTTCCCCCTTTGGGGAAAATCTACACCATCATTGTTTTGTCTTTTAATATTTTTCAACTTTTTTGTAGTATCCAATCCATCTAGAGCGCGATGGAATATGAGTGGTGGTTTTGATTTTGTGTGTATGTGTGATTAGTTACATTTACCAAGTTTTTTTTTGGGGGGGTGGGTTTGACACAGAGTCTTGCTCTGTCACCCAGGCTGGTGACAGAGCGAGATAAAGTTCTAAGAGATAAAGTTGTTTAGAGATAAAGTTGATCTCATTCTCATATGCATGAGGTCATGCAGTGTTTCTCTTTCTTTACCTGGCTCATTTCATTTAATGTCATGTCCCCCAAGTTTCTGCACATTGATGCAGATGACATGATTTCAGGAATTTCTATGGCTGAAGAGAATACCATTGTGTACTGTGGTTTCTGTATTGCTTCATCTGTGCATGAATAGGTAGGTTGATTCCATATCTTTGCTATTGTGAATAGTGCTTCAGTCACCACAGGAAGGCCAATATCTCTTCAACATAACAGATTTCATGTGCTTTCAGTGCATAACCAGAGGTGAGATTGCTAGATGAAAGGGTAGTTGTAATTTAAAATTTTTGAGGTAACTTCAACTGTTTTGCATCATGTGTATAGTGATGTACATTCCCATCAATAATGTCTAAAAGTTTCGTTTGGCTGGGTATGGTGGCTCATGCCTGTAATCCCAGCACTTTGGGAAGCGAAGGCGGGTGGATCACCTAAGGTCAGGAGTTCAAGACCAGCCTGGTCAACACGGTGAAACCCCATCTCTACTAAAAATACAAAAATTAGCCAGGCATGGTGGCACGTGCCTGTAGTCCCAGCTACTCAGGAGACTGAGGCAGGACAATCACTTGAACCTGGGAGGCAGAGGTTGCAGTGAGCCAAGATTGTGCCACTGCACTCCAGCCTGGGCGACAGAGTGAGACTCCATCTCGGGGGAAAAAAAAAGTTTCTTTTTCTCCAAATTTACATTGGCCATTGCCTGTGAACATATGGGTTTTTTTTGTTGTTGTTTTTGATAAGTGTCTTTCTAAGTAGAGTGAGAGGTATCTGAGTGTGGTGTGCACTTACACATTTGTGTGAGGATTAGTGAAGTTGAGCAACTTGTCTTTGACTTGTTAGTCAATTTCAAGTTTTCTTTTCAGATACAACTTTTCAGGTTCTTTGCCCAGTGTTAGATTGGGTATTAGGTTTTGTCCACTTTCCCAGTTATAGTGGTATATTCTACTATATAGTAGTACATTCTACTATATAGTAGTATATTCTTGTACATGTTAGATAACAACCCCTTTCACAGATATGATTTTACCAAACTTTCTTTCAATTTATAGGATGCCTTCTTTTATGGCTCACTGTTTTTCTTCCCCATGCAGAAGCTCTAAAATTTTGTGTAGTCCCCATGTGTTTGTATTTGCATTTGTTAGCAGTGATTTTTGTGTCCCATCAAAAAAAAAAAAAAAAAAAAACAAGAAAAAGAAAAAGGAAGGGGGGATGTTCATTTTTCCTCCCTGCAGAGGTTGCACTGAGCCAAGATCACACCATTGCACTCCAGCCTGAGTGACAAGAGTGAAATTCCATAACAACAACAACAACAAAGCCTTAAAGATTACTGGTAAAATGTAAATTTTTGACTGGGCATGGTAGTTCACACCTGTAATCCTAGCACTTTGGGAGGCTGAGGTGGGTGGACTGCCTGAGCTCAGGAGTTTGAGACCAGCCTGGGCAACATGGTGAAACCCATCTCTGCTAAAAATATAAAAAATTAGTTGGGCATGGTGGTGCATGCCTGTAGTCCCAGCTACTTGAGAGGCTGAGGCATGAGAATCGCTTGAACTGGGGAGGCAGAGGTTGTAGAGAGCCAAGATAGTACCACTGCACTCCAGCCTGGGTGAGAGAGTGAGACACTTGAAACAAAAAATGTAAATTTTTGCCTAGGGTTAAAGGATTGTTTTGAATTAGATAAGATAAAGCTAAAAGTTCAAACAAGTTGTGGAAGGATTGTAAAAATTAATCTTGCAAAATAAATTCCATGTATGGGGCCAGGCACAGTGGCTCACCCCTGGAATCCCAGCACTTTGGGAGGCCAAGGTGGGCAGATCACTTGAGTTCAGGAGTTGGAGACCAGCCTGGCCAACATGGCAAAACCCTGTCTCTACTACAAATACAAAACTTAGTCAGCCATGATGGCACATGCCTATAATCCCAGCTACTCAGGAGGCTGACGCATGAGAATCCCTTGAACCCAAGAAGTGGAGGTTGCAGTGAGCCAAGATCACACCATTGCACTCCAGCCTGGACAACAGAGCAGGACTCTGTCTCAAAAAAAAAAAAAAGAAAAAAAGAAAAAAAGAAAAAAATAAAGAAAGAAAAGAAATCCTATGTGTGAACAAATTTATTAATTCAAAAGGGTATTATATAATTTTTCTGTAAATTGAGCATTGAAATAAAAGCACAATAAGGTACTCTTAAGGCATTTAGCTGCTCCTTAGAAAAATTCATAAAGCATTATAAAAGGTTTTTGCTTTTTTAAAATTTCTGAGTCATCATTCTGGCAAAATAAATAACTTAACGGTAATCTAGAATTCTGTTTTATAACATCAAGTGTTTTAAACTTCTAACATTTTTAACAGGCTTCCTAAAATCAAGCTTCAGTTTCAAAATCATCTTTCCTGACACCTGGATGTTGAATGCTACAGCAGGCCCCTGGAGCATCCAGAAGAGAGGTAAACAGGATCACCTGACATGTTTAGGTACATGGGATTGCCAAAATTATGTTTAATCTTCTTCAGGTTATATTTTAGGGAATAATATAAATATTTGTTCCAAAAATTGTATGAGATTTCTTAAATTCTAGTGTCTGAGTATACGCTATCAGTCATAATTAAGGATTCTATGTTAAGTTATTGTAAACCACGGAGATAACCAAATTACTCTGTCAGTCATGTTTATGACTGTAACTACCCTGGATATTTTGTTATTCACAGACAATTGTCTTGTTTTGATTCTCTTCAAAAGATGGTTTATAATCAGCTATAGAACTTTGACAGGTGCTCTCAAACGCAGGTTTCTGATAACTTTGGAGATTATGACATTGGAATAAAGGAAAAACATACAGGACTCATGAAGAGCTGAAATGCTCACAAATATCAAGCAAAATAAGAGTTAACTGAATGGACTGAACTAGTAGAAAACTGAAGTAATCTTTTTGACTTTTGCTTGGAACATTGCTGATCTTTGTTTTGTTTTTCAGAGTCAAGGAAACTTATTTTGAGCTATTTATGGCCTTTAATAATTGAGTAAGGTATACTCCTGAGAACAAAATTTTGAGCATGTTTGTCTTTCTCTCTCTGCCTGGCTTCTCCAGATTTTAGAAACTAGTTGTGAGTATTCCTAACTTATGGCAATATAGTTGTTTGCATCTGTGCAATAAGAATCCATTTTCTTTTGCAACAGATAAATGAGTTATTTTACCAAGGCTTTGATTGGAAGGGTATGCTTCCCTTTAAGGAGTCAAGTTCAACTTGCAGAGCCAATAAAAGCCCCTTGGGAAAATTGACCTCATTCCTTGTCTACACAGTCCCCATACAGGGTTCCTGGCCTGTGGTAAGTAAAGAATGTTTGTTTGTTTCTCTTTTCTCTCCCTTTCTTTCTTTCTTTCTTTCTTTCTTTCTTTCTTTCTTTCTTTCTTTCTTTCTCTCTTTCTTTCTTTCTTTCTTTCTTTCTTTCTTTCTTTCTTTCTTTCTTTCTTTCTCTTTCCTTTTCCTTTCTTTCCTCTCTTTCTCTTTTCTTTTTTTGAGATGGAGTCTCACTCTGTCACCCACGCTGGAGTGCAGTGGCATGATCTCAGCTCACTGCAACCTCCACCTCCCAGGTTCAAGTGATTCTCCTGCCTCAGCCTCCCGAGTAGCTGGGATTACAGGCACACACCACCATGCCTGGCTAATTTTTGTATTTTTTAATAAAGACAGGGTTTTGCCATGTTGGCCAGGCTGGTCTTGAACTCCTGACCTCAGGTGATCCACCTGCCTCAGATTCCCAAAGTGCTGGGATTACAGACATAAGCCACCTATGCCCAGTCAAGAATGTCACTTTCTAACAGGCGCAGGAACCCTGTGCTCTTGGGACCTCAAGAAGAAAGGATTTTACCCAACTCACAGGTATTTGAGGGTACAAACCCATGACTGGGCTCAGCTTCAAAAGTCCTATCTGATATTCCTTGTGGAACTGAGTTTCATCAAAACCAATCTAAGGCCTACAAAAAAATAATTATTGTTGGTGTACTTTATGCAAATAATCAGGCCAAGTATAAGACTAAAATCTATTTTGCAAATAATTCAGTCCTATCCTGATTTGTTTTTAACAAAAATGGGGACTGGAGCTGGAGAAATTATGTTTCAAAATTTAACATACATTTATCATTAAATTCCAGACTCATTCGTTGTTTTTAAGTTTTTGCCTACATTTTAGACTAACCCTGCTTATTCCTGTGAACTAACCAGCAATCTCCAACTGCAGCTCAGAAGGAACAAAAGGGATGGGTGATGTAAAAATCTGGATCAATATTCTAGTTCTGAGCAATTATCCTGCAAATCCTGCCCAGGTGATGTGAATAAATAGGGTGCTCATCACCCAGAGGTTTCCTTTTTGGGGAAAATAAGACCAAGGGAGCTAACCAAAGCCAAGCCCCATGCACCCAAATCTTAGCAAGCATAACTATAGCCACCAGTTATCTGGGCATGTAACAAGACATCCTTTTCTCTCCCTTGTTGAAGGAGGACTCAACTCCACAGCTTCACTTTAGCATTCGGCTTAAGGTAAGGAGTCCATACAACCCCCCGCCTGAGACACATTTTTGTCCCAAACTCAATTCCAAGCTTTGTGTCAAAGCCCTAGAAAAGAAAACTGGATCTGAAGGATCCAGAGGCAGATAATAACATAAGTTAAAAGACACAGCACAAGTGAGCATGCCTAATCCCTGCCAATTAAACCAACCTTCCTATTTCATGGATCAAAGTCATGCTAGTATCCATGGTACACATGAAGTCTAGGGAAGTCAAAGGCTCCTGACAGCAGGGGAAATAGTGCATATCTGGATAAGAGTGGATATTCCCGACCCCAACCCCCCACGTTAACGTGGGTGAAACCTGCTTTGACACCCACGAGCAGCAAGTACCCTGTTGCAGTTGCCGGGACTTGGGGATATGAGACCAGAAGAAAGACAGTGGTGCCTCACTTTCTCTCCCTCATGTGCCTCAGGTATTCACTAGGAAGAGAAGGGAACCTGGATGCCTCACTCCCTCTTTCTAGATGAGTAGACATTCATCTTCAGTCTGTAGCCCTTTCGAATGCATCCTGAACTCCTGGGACTGCTTTGAAAAAAAACACCTTCTTTTTTCCTTTCTCCTCCTCTGTCCTCTCTTCACTGATTGGTCTCTGTATTACGGGACACTCTCCTCGGATCCATTCTCCAAACTAGAAAAAGTTAATTTCCCAAAACTTAAATTGGCTTAGGATTGGGCTTGGGGGAAGAGAACCCAGAGGCCTGACATGTCAGCAAAAGGGTAAAAATTTTTTTTTTTTACCAGTCAGACTTTTGACTTCCCTCTCCCTGTGCAAATCAGTAAAAGACCTTGGGGATTTTTGAGCTGTCCTTACCACCCTGTTCATTTTGACACATGCTTTGTAATAACCCAGTTTGTCTCTTCTCGCGTTCAGGCCGTCAAACTCCATATGGTCATGCAACCAGAGCCTCAGACAATGGCCCCTTTTGTCAGCAAGCCTTAGCTAGGCCTCTGAGGGAGATCTGACTGCTGTTTTCCCAAATCAGCGCCCCCTGTCAGGAGGAAGCAGTTAAGATCAGTCTTTGTCCTTATCCTTATCCTTATAATAATGGCAGTTAGATGGACTTTGTTAGGGGGGGAATGTTAGATGCAGGAAGCAAATGAGGGAAGGTCGCTGGAAAATCTCCAACCTGCCTGACAAGTGTTTACATCAAATGCTTTTGTGCAGATGAGAGAACCTGCCCAGGGTCTTGTCTGCACATGCCTGCAATAGACTAGGGACCTGCCTGGGAGAATGGGGTGGAACCAGGGGAAATTCATGCCTTGTGCAGCGGGGAGCAGCCTGTCCTCTTCACCTTGTGTGTGATGGCCTGATATTCATTCAGTCTGTGAGATGGGAGCCTATTGGCGGGACCCCTTTTCACTTTGCTGAGGGTTTTTGTTTTCCTTTTCGCCCAATAAATTCTGCTGTCCTCACCCTTCAATGTGTCCATATGCTTAATTTTTCCTGGTCGTGACACAAGAACTCGGATTTAGCTGAAATAAGGAGCAAAAATCCTTCATTATTTATATATGAAAAGTCAAGTAACACAGGAACTAACAATGATAGAGTTACCTAATGTTGAGCTTGAAGGAAGCTAGATGGCCCATAATCCAGCACCCCAGGACCCACAAGGAAATGAGGTCCAGTGACACCAAGGAACTTGCCAGCCTCGCTCAGCACATTGCTGAGAAGCTGGGTGACTGTGTCTTACAATTGACAAAATAAAAAGCAAGCCCTAGTTCTGCCCTTAGAAGGCATTTAGAAATATTCAATGAAGTGAAATGAACTCCACAAGGCAATTCATCACTCACTGAAGATGAAACAATGCATGCTATGGTTTCAAGAGAGGACAAGATCACTTCAGGTGTGAGAGAACAAGATCACTTGAGGTGTGAGGGTTCTGGGAACAGCATATATTTTCCCATCTTTCCTGAAAGAAACTAACCACTGTCAACCATGTGGGTGGTAGAGAGGGAGCAAGGCAGCTGAGGCCATCCAGGTGGCTGTTGGACATCTCCCATCCCAGGGCTGCTTACTTCATAAGACTCAATAAACTTCCACCTGGGGCACTGCAGGAATTAACACCTGCCTTCTCACATGATCCAAAAAGAATTAGCCTTTTTCTCCTTTTTAAAAAATTTTTATTAGTTATATAGCCGGCTGAACTGGAAATTCCACTAGGATATTCTGGACTCAGACCCTGAGGCATCTAGCAACAGAGAAGGAGAATCTTCCCTAATAATCTTAATAACTAACATATACTGAGCATTTCCTGTAAGCTAGAGGTTGTTTTACGTTGGAGGTAATTAAGATACTAAGAAGGTGAAAGCCCCTCCAGGCTACCCAATAATTACCCTGATAAATAGGAGCTCTGAAAGAATGTCCAGGAGTCCCTTGAGATGTTAATCAATGGTCCTTAAGTGTTTTGAGGTCAGGGATTTTCCCTAAGAATCTGTTCATAGCTAGGTTAGACTCTTTCCCAGAAAAATGCACACAAAAGTTTGCGTATAATACATGGGGTTCATTGAATCATCCTTGTTAAGTCAGTGTGTATGTGTGTGTATGTGTGTATGTGTGTGTGTGTGTTTGTCTGTTAGAGATGGAGGTCGGGGTGGCTGAAACATTATTTCCTTGGCAGAAAATAAGGAAGTGTTCAATGAATGATGAAGACTTGTCAAAAGGAACCAGCTTGAAGGGACTCCCATGGTCAAAAGAGGAACAATTTGTACATCAAAAATAAATAGTGGCCGAGGGCTAGGTATGGTGACTCACGCCTGTAATCCTAGCACTTTTGGAGGCCAAGGCAGGAGGATAACTTGAGGGCAGGAGTTCAAGACCAGCCTGGCCAACATGGCAAAACCCTGTCTCTACAAAAAATTTAAAAATTAGCCAGGTGTGTTTGACACGTCTATGGTACCAGCTACTCAGGAGGCTGAAGTGCAGATCACTTGAGCCCAGGAGGTCAAGGCTGCAGTGAGCTGAGACTGTGCTGGGCTCCAGGCTGGGCAGCAGAGCAGGATCCTGTCTCAGTCAATCAATCAATCAATCAATCAACCAATGCCAAAGCAGGAGGATCACTTGAGGCCAGGAATTCAGGACCTGTGTGGGCAACATAGTGAGTATCCATCTATACAAAAACTTTAAAAATTAGCCAGAAACAGTGGCACATGCATATAGTCCCTTGACAGGCTGAGATAGAAGAATCACTTGAGCCCAGGAGTTCGAGGCTACAGCCATGAGCTAGGATAGGGCCACTGAACTCCAGCCTGGGCAACAGAGTAAGACCCTGTCTCAAAAAATAAATATTAATCAAGTACAACTCACTAAATGAGTTCATGCTGGTGTGAACAAATGAATCAATGAGAGGGTAGGAAAAGTTCTTCCTTACAAGAGAATGCCAATTAATAAATACGGAGGAACTCACAGAAATAGAGAATCAACATTGGACAACCACTATGGAGGTCACTGATTCATGTGGGAACTGTCGATGAATACTAAGCTAGTTGGTGGAAGTGTGACAAAGAACAGGATATTAGCATAATATTGGAATACCTCTCCCGACCACCAATACTAATCAATTACAAAGGTGAAATTAAGGTAGATAAACCCAACAGTCACCAACATGACTAGATGATTAAGGTCAACATCACCAATGGTAGAACAAGCCCGTTCCTGGTGTGAAGCACTGAGAGGAGCACAGTGCCATCTCTGTGATGTTCCTGCCATGAATAAGCGAACATCAGATGGACCTGAGTTGAGGGTTGTCCTATAGAATGTAAGGTCCACATGCTTAAAACCATCAAGGAAATGAAAGACAGGGAAAGGGTGACAACAAACTGTTTCAGATTGAAAAAGTTTGAAGAGACATGGCAGGCTGGGCCCAGTGGCTCACACACGTAATCCCAGCACTTTGGGAGGACGAGGCGGGAGGATCACTTGAGGCCAGGAGTTCAAGACCAGCCTGGGCAACATGGTGAAACCCCATCTCTATTAAAAATACAAAAATCAGCAAGCCATGGTGGTGCTCGCCTATAATCCCAGCTATCGGGAGGCTGAGACACAAAAATTGCTTGAACCTAGGAGATGGAGACTGCAGTGACCTGAGATCGCACCACTGGACTGCTCCCTGGACAACAGAGTGAGACTGTATCTCAAAAAATAAAAGTAAATAAATAAAAATTCAGAAACAGGCCAAGTGTGGTGGCTCACGCCTATAATCCCAGCACTTTGGTAGGCCAGGAGTTCGAGAGTAGTCTGGGCAAAATAGTGAGACTCCCTGTCTCTAATATTTAATTATAATTTTAAAAAAAGATAAAAATTCCCAAGCAACTTGTGATAACTAGTACTTATTTACAGAGAGAGGGCAAAGGAGAAAAGAAGTAAAATGAACAATTAGGGAATGTGGGTAAACGGGAGATAGTTCTCTGTACTGTTCTGGCAACTTTAGTGTAAGTTTGAAATTATTTAAAAATGTATCATTTTTGAAACGAAGAATGACACCTCATACACAAAGGACTTACAGTAGATCATTTGCCAATGGGGCCACAATTTCTTCCATTTTGGATGCTTCTTTGCAATGTTACTTTGTGGCCTTTCCTCTAAAGAGGAAGAGCCTATTGTCCTGCCTTTTGAATTTAGGTGGCTTTGTCACTTGCTTTGACCAAAAGAAGGCAGATATTATGTGACTCCTGAGCCTTGGTCTTTTTTTTTTTTTTTTTTTTTGAGACAGAGTTTCACACTGTCGCCCAGGCTGGGGTGCAGTGGCGTGATATTGGCTCACTGCAAGCTCCACCTCCAGGGTTCATGCCATTCTCCTGCCTCAGTCTCCCAAGTAGTTGAGACTACAGGCACCCGCCACCATGCCCAGCTAATTTTTTGTGTTTTAGTAGAGATGGAGTTTCACCATGTTAGCTAGGATGGTCTCAATCTCCTGACCTCACGACCCACCCACCTCGGCCTCCCAAAGTGCTGGGACTACAGGTGTGAGCCACCACGCCCGGCCAAGCCTTGGTCTTAAAAGGCCTCACAGCCTTCCTTCTTGCCCTCCTGCTACTCCGAGATCATTGTGGAAAGAAGTTCAGACCTCCTTGAGGATGAACGACCACATACAGAGAGAGGGCCAACCATGAGCCATGTAAGATAGACCATCTTGGACCATGCAGCCATTCCAGCTGCATTCTGTCACTGGAGACATGAGCCCAGGCGACACAAGCCAATGGACCACCAGTTAACACACAGACTTGGGAGGAATAATAAATCATTGTTGTAAATTTTGGGGTAGGTTGTTACACAACATTAAATAATCTTCTATGTTACTATAATTAAAGATTTAATCAACATGACTGACTATATTGCTTCAAATTTTTCTATATACCTGAGTACTGTAGTTGTATTTTTTCTGCAAAGCTATCTCAAACTTCCATTAGAGCATTTGTTTGCACATGGGTTCATAGTGATAACAGCTTTTTATAGAGCTCTTCTATTTATGTAACCTAATTTCACTTTTACCACAACCCTATGAGACAGAATGGGTGTTCTACTTAACTTGACAAATGAGGAAATAGGTTCAGAGAGGTCATGTCACTTGCCAAGGAAACATAGCCCTTAAGGGGGCAATATCAGGACTGGAACCCAGGTCCTTTCTACTTTGTCAAGGTCTATCTATAGTCATGAGCTGTCTGGAGAGAACACTTTGCCCTCCCTTCAGATGTCAAACCAGAAATATATCAGGAAATGTTCTGAATCAACCTCACTTGCTGTGAATATGAATGGGGGTGAACGAGAATTCCCCAATCAACCAGGACCCCAAAAGCGCTTTATTCCACCTGTCCCTCATTTTATTGTGTGGATACTGAGCTGTATAACAACTATAGGTCTCAAACAAGAAGAGCTCACAGGGAGACTTCATGTCAATCTTAAAATAAGCTTGATTATGACTGAAGGTTGTCTAGTCATTTGAATGTGGTCAGCACTGAGCCTCAGAGCAGAGACAGGAAACAGATGTTGGGGTGAAAAGTAAGAATTAAAAGTCATTGAACAACAAAAATTCTCTATTTTTCTTTTTAGCCATTATCCTTAAGCTTCCTATAAGCAATCAGTGACTATTTGCTGATAGATGAATGGACAGACACTTGGAGGAGGAAGCCCAAATGAATGACATAAAAGAGGCTTAGAGCACAGGTTTTGCAACAAGATGTGGTTTACTACCATTTACCTGTGTGATGCTTCTCAATCTCTCTAAGCCTCAGTTTCCTCAACTTTAAAATGGAAGTGAAATATAATACATGGCCTGTAGGATGGTTGTGAAGATCAGATGGGAATAGTATTTACAAGGACTAGGCTTGGTGCAGTGGCTCATGCCCATAATCCCAGTACTTTGAAAACCCGAGGTGGGAGATCACTTGAACTTGGGATCTCGAGACCAGCCTGGACAACACAGTGAGACCTTGTCTCTACAGAAAAAAAAAAAAAAAAAAAGAAATCTTACAAATTAGCCGGACATGGTGGTGCATGCCTGTGGTCCCAGCTACTCAGGAAGCTGAGGTGGAGGATCACTTAAGCCCAGGAGGTGGAGGCCGCAGTGAGCTGTGACCGTGCCACCTGCACTACAGCCTGAGTAACAGAGTGAGACTCTATTTCAAAAAAAAGGTGGGGGGAATGGGGCACAGTGGCTCACACCTGTAATCCCAACACTTTGGGAAGCTGTGATGGGAGGATCACTTGAGCCCGGGAGTCCAGGCCCAAGAGTTTGAGACCAGCCCGGGCAACATAACAAGACTCTACAAAAAAATTTTAAAAAATTCACCAGGCATGGTGGCATGCACCTGTAGTCCCAGCTACTTGGGAGGCTGAGGTGGGAGAAGTGCTTGAGCCAGGAAATTAAAGCTGCAGTGAGCATGATTGCAGCACTGCCCTCTAGCCTGAGCAACAGAAAAAGACCCTGTCTCAAAAATAAAAACAAAATAATAATTTAAAAAATAAAGGACTAGCCTGCCTTATAATAGGCCCTCAGGAAATGTTACCTGATGGGAGAATCTGTGTTTGGTGGTCTTTTAAGAAAGAACAGATATGCTTCCATCCTGCACAGTTTAACCCTTAGGTCTCTAAAATTCCCAGGATCAGATGAGGTCATTTCCCAAGGCCCTCTTTAGTCCTGTGACTCTGAGATAGGATTCCTCCTTCAGAGACTTTTTCTCATGGTCAGGGAAACAAGAAACAACTTCAGGACTGGCCCCCTCAAGGCCCGCTCTGTGGGCAGAAACCGGTCTGGCGAGTTTTCTCATCCGGACACACTTCCCTCTGCAGCATCTGAGGTTTCATTTCGGCCACGGTTCATGACAGTGAGTAACCCAACATGAAAAGGCCCCTGAGAGTTCTTCACCAAAGGATGCAGCTAAAAAGCTAGGAAAGGATTTAAAAAAAACAATCTCACCACCCAGAGAGCCTGTGAGTAAAACACACATACACAACTTAGCGACAATAATCAAAGAGCTAGAGACAGTGCTATGGTTTCATGGTCCAATAAAGAAAATATAAAGCCCCTTCAGGCCGTCTGCCCTCTCCCAGCAGCCTGTCTGTCTTGAGGTAGAGATGAAAGAGCTGGCAATGGTTGACAGAAGGGTCAAAAGGGCTTGCCTAGGGGAACAGTCTGCCTTTATAGTGATCACTGTGAGAAGGATTCTGCAGGTTAACATTGCTATCAAAAGTTTCTTTCCTAGGGTGAAAAATTGGATTGTTAACCATTTTTGGAGATGATGACGATAATTTTGAAAGCTTTGAAGAAAACCTTTGTCTAGACAGAAACAGCTCAGAAAGCTTCTGGCATGCACACCCATCTGAAACCTCTTGACTGACTATAGCTGGAGAATGCTGACACAGCCTAGAGATGTTTTCCCCAGCCTGATTCAACTTGGCCCTCAAGTTCAGTTTAAGGCTTTGTGACAGTCCCTTTGGACTGCCATAGCAAAGTACTATAGACTGGGCAGCTTAAACAACCATTTATTTCTCACAGCTCTGGAGGCTGGAAGTCCAAGATTAGGATGCCAAGATGATGGCTGGATTCTGGTGAGGGACCTCCTCTGGTTTGCAGACTGCTGATATTTTGTTGTATCCTTAGATGTCACAAAGAGGATGAGAGAACTCTCTGGGGGTCCCTTTTAAGGGCACTAATCCTACTTATGAGGGCTCCAGCCCCATGACCTCATGACCCAATCGCCTCCCAAAGGCCCCATCACATTGGGGGTCAGGATTTCAACATATGAATTTGCAGTGGAGGGGGACAAACATACAGTCCATTGCAGGCTTATGCACCTGGAGTCAGGAGGACAGGAATTAAGTCCCAAGGTCCAAGATTGAAGTTCTGTTGTCCACAGATCCAAAACTGGTCTGTGAAAGGCACAGACCCCATATGTTCAGATATAGATGACTGAAGGGCATCTCAATTCTACTCTCCTCCAAACCCTGTTCTTCTTTGAAAGGTTTTTATTCTTCTTCCCCTGTTCCCAGAAATTCCACAAAGGAAAGAAAGTAAGGTACTATTTATTTCTCTCTAGCCCTTACTCTATTGCATTACTCTGTATTGGCTTCTTTGTTGATGTTTTTGTACATAAGCAGTGTATATTTTTTACCCCAGAAGCCACAGACGAAAGGAAATGAATGAATTATTGAGCACCCATTATTTGCTGCCAGATTCTTGGGCAACGTATGTGGCATGAATTATCACTGTCTCATATAATAAACACTAGGCCAGGTGCAGTGGCTCATACCTGTAATCTCAGCAGTTTGGAAGGCCGAAGCAGGCAGATCACTAGAGATCAGGAGTTGGAGACCAGCCTGGCTAACACAGCGAAAACCCCATCTCTATCAAAATATAAAAAATTAGCTTGGTGTGGTGGCGGGTGCCTGTAGTCCCAGCTACTCAGGAGGCTGAAATGGGAGAATTGCTGGAATCCAGGAGGCAGAGGTTACAGTGAGCCGAGATCGCACCACTGCGCTCCAGCCTGGGTGACAGAGTGAGACTCCGTCTCGAAAATAAATAAATGAATAAATAAATAAACACTGCAGAACTTTCTGGAGATATTTATGGTTACAAAACTTTATACTACTAAATAAATATGAATATCATTTAAAGTGTGCCATTACAGAGAAGATCTATGTCATTTTTTTTAACCAAGTCATTAAAAACTGATAACTCAATGCTTTTGAAACTAGTTACCACCCAAGGAACAATATTAAACCCACGCAGGTATACTTTTCATACAACCCTCATCTCATTTTCATCTCCACTGTCTGCAAATGGCAGAACCATCTTCTTCAATGACTTAAAAACCTACCTTAGTTTTAGTGCATTACCTTCCAACCCTCTGCCCTCCCAGTTATTTAATCTCTCCAATTCCTAGGACCTTCACCTCCACCTGATTTCAGACTCCTTGAAGCCTTGTCACCTCTGAGCCTCTGAATTAGCTAGACCTGTTTACCTGTAAGACCTCAGGCTCAGAACTATCTTTGGTATCCCATCCTTTCCTCCACTTGGGTCACACCAGCCCAGCTCTCTTTCTCCCTTTACTGTGAAGTATCTAGAAAGGACAGTATTCAAGTTGACTTCTACTTCTCATTTCTTCATTCCACTGTGCTATTTCTGCTCTTACAGAGGTCTCTAGCAATAGAGAGTGCTGAAGTCAGGACAGCAATCTAGGCCCTGCCTCATGCAGCACATTGCAGAGAAACTGGGGCCAGAGTGAAGGGCTCAACCCAGTGAGTTCCCCTCATACTTAAACCACCTGACCCCTCTGATTCATAGGATGCTCTCACCCACTCCCTCTTTCTTATACAATTATATCCTCATTTAATTGCCACAATTTCATACCAGCTTGATTCTCTTTCCAACTTCTCTGGCTCCTATTTCTCAGCTCTCTTCAAAGACATTTCTTCTTCTGACACACCTTCAGTGCAGGCCTCTCCCTGCTTTCTTCTCTTTATTTATTTATTTATATATATTTTTTGAGACACAGTGCCACTCTGTTGCCCGGGCTGGAATGCAGTGGTGCGATCATGGCTATTGCAGCCTCGACCTCCTGGGCTCAGGTGATCCTCCCACCTCAGCCTCCCGAGTAGCTAGGACCACAGGCATGCACCACCATGCCTGGCTAATTTTTAATTTTTTTTGTAGACATGGGGGAGTCTCCCTGTGTTTCACAGTCTGGTCTTGAACTCCTGGCTCAAGCGATCCTCCTACCTCAGCCTCCTAAAGTGCTGGGATTCCCAGTGTGAGCCACCACGCCCAACTCTTCTCCTTTTCTCATCAACATTCCCCTGTGGAGATCACACCTACTTCTACTACTCCCCATAAGTGTGTGGCTCTTAAAGAAACAGCTATGCTTGACTTTTCTGTTGACCTCAACATCAGCATTTTCAGTTGCTTGTGGGCAGGAGTGGCCTACCAGTATTTTACATTCAGCATCTCCAAAACAAGACTCTTAAGATTTTAAATCCACTTCTCTTTCTGTGCTCTCAATTTCAACCACAGTTGGTACTTTAACTTCGCCCTCTTCCTCATCCCATCCCCCTCCTCCAAGTTGCCAAGACCTATCAGTTCCACTTGCCAATCCATCCCTCCCTTCCCATTCTCAATTGCCAGAGTTCAGGCCCCGACTTCATTTCCTCTCCCTTAATTATGGCAATACTCTATTGGTCTGCTGCTTTCTACCAATGGGGTACCATGATCCTCAACCACATACCTTCTCCAAAACTGTCCCTCAATTTTTTTTTCAATAGTTTCCCATTGGTTAAAAAAACAACTCCAAGCTGTTTTAGCTTGGCTTTCAATGTCCCTAGAGTCTTGCCTCAGCCACTGTGTGTAGTCACCTATTACTCAGCCTCTCTGGGCTCTCCAAACAGTTCCTGTCTTTTCAGCAACTTTGTTTCTCTTGTTCCCTCTGCCTGGAGTTCTCGTTCCATTCTTACCTACTAAACACTGCATCCACCAATGCCTTTCCTTCTTGTTCCCTACTCACTTGAGGCTGGACCAAATCCCTCTTTTCTTTGGCTCCTTGTAGCATATCTTCCATTTTGGATATCAGTTATACCATTTATACCTTTTTCCTCATATTGAGGTCAAATGGGTCTATTTCCCCACCAACTTGTAAAGAGTCTTCAAGTTCCATTCCATAAAAAAATTATAAAGCTTTCGGTGATTTTTTTGTGTTGTTTTGTTTTAACTGGGCATAGTTTAACAGCAACTAGGAGTCCAAAAAAAAAAAATGGCTGCAGCCTCAGGGCTGGATCTTTCTAGTGGGAAGAGGGAAATACAGGAACAGAAAGCGCCATGCTGTGTGGCAGGAAGTGGGCATGCCTTATTACATTCGCTTCCCCCAGCTGGGACTTTGCACAGTTTGGATGCATGATATTTCCAGGTGGAAGAGTCTAAAAGATAATGTGACCCACTCTTCATGTGTCCTAGCATAGGAAACTGAAAACACAACAGTTAGGGACTTGCTCAAAGTCACCAAGTCAATGAGTGGCAAGAGCTGGATCCAGTCCCAGGGCCAGGGCACACTCTGCCACATCCCAACACAGCCCCTCGCGCTTTGCACGCTCGGGGTAGGGCAGGGTGGGGGGTCCCAGTGCAATCAAGTGCAATCAAGAGATATGTCTGGGCTGAGTTGGAAAAATTAAAGAAAGGGAAGATGCTGAAGGACATGAAAATCGTTCTCCTTTTATGAATGCTTCATTGCCATAAAACTCCCCTCCACTCTTGCTTCCACAAAATTCACTGGAAATTTATTGAGTTCTTTTTGAAAGTCAAATTGTTCTAGGGTTAATGAAGTGATCATTCGCAGGAAAAGAGGTCAAACCTTTTTAAAGGCTTCATTCCCAGATTGGTGCTCCTCCTGTAAGTCACGAGGAAGGTCCCAGAAAAACTGCATGATTTTTTTCTTTTAAAAAGTTACATGATTGCAAAAGGTTTTTATTTAATTATAATTATTATTTTAAATAGGAGTCTTACTCTGTCGCCCAGGCTGGAGCACAGGCAGACGCACGGTCATGGCTTACTGCAGCCTGGAACACCTGAGTGCAAGCAAACCTCCAACCTCGGCCTCCTGAGTAGTTGGGACTATAGAGGCATGCCACCAACCCTAGATCATTTTTTTTAATTTTTGTAGTGACAAGGTTTCTGTATGTTGCCAAGGGCTGGTCTCACGCTCTGGGCCTCAAGTGATCTTCCTGCCTTGGCCTCCCAACGTGCTGGGACTACAGGCATGAGCCAGCACACCCAGCTAAGAGAGGGTTTTACTTTTATTTTTCCAAAAGGTTTCTCAAAATCATTGCCTTATTCTCAACAGGGCTTCAAATAAAACCACATTAAGGTTTCCAGTACCAGGGTTGGTCTCAAACTCCTGAGCTCAAGTGATCTGTCTCCATTTGCCTCCCAATGTGCTGGGATTACAGGGTGAACCACTGCTCCCAGCCAATGATATGTTTTAACATGGATTTAGCTTTCAAAGCATGTATCCCAGAACCTTGCCAAAGGAGGTAAGAGAGTGTGGTCACTCTGTCCCTCTTTTGAAACACTGAAGAAATCACACCAACTCCACCTGGAGATTTTATTCTTAATCAGGCTTTACTCTCCATAAACTGAGAAATAGTGTTTCTCCCCAAATAATAAAATTACTAATTTATCATTGGTTAGTGCCTTGCAGATTACCAAGGTCTTTCACATACCCTTCTGTAAACATTTCTGTACAGGTAAGAAAACTGAGTTGCAGCAACATTTGCTCTGCTAGCAAATGACAGAGCAAGAGACAGCACAGTAAGGGAGAAAGAAATCCTCGGCTTTGGGTTCAGACTCAGGACTTGATCTCAGCTCAAGGAATCCTAGCAACACTAAACTGGTCAAGGTATGTAACCTCTTTGAGCTTCATATTTTTTTTTAAATCACAAAATATTTGTCATACCCACCCCACAAATTTATGACAGCTAAATAGGACAAAATGTAAAAAGTCACAACAAAATTCCTAGCACATAAAAGATGTCCATTGAATATATAGCCTGCCTTAGTTGCTACACCTGTAAAAGGGGGTAATAAAATCTAAGTAAAATCCACCTGGAGGATGCACTGCCACTGTTAGTTCTCTTTGTCCATTTCCATCTCCCCTTCTTCTTCCCCCACAAACCAAAGCTGCCTCCATGGAAAGGATAATTCGGCATATTAGAAAACAACCTTAGGGATCTTTTCACACACAGCAAGCGTTTAACTTATCTGCCGAACTCAAAATTGTTTCTCAGAAAAAAAAAAAAATGACCCAAATTAAATATTTTAAAAAGGTTTTTAACATGGCCAAAGTCACTACATCATTTCCATATACTGTACCTGGAAGCTCCCATGGTGATAAAAAATATTTGAGAATGTACCAACTTCAATCCATCCCTTTTGTCCCACATCTTTCCCCCATCCGGCTCAACCCTCAAAAAGGACTTCCAAGTAGATCTTTTTTATTTTTAAAGTCACAGTGCCACTTTAGTTTATCCAAAACTTAGATGGAGAGCTATAGGTCGGCGGGCGGGGGGGCGGTGCGGAATGCAGAGAAAAGGAAAATGAAGAAAACAGTGAACAAAACAATTGAGAGGAAAAACAAGTTTTCATACAAACCTGGGCTCTCTTCCAAAGAGATCATTAATTCTAAGATATTTTACTATCTGCTCAATGCTACGAAGCTTCCACGTGGCCACTGGATTAAACAGTGTGTACCAAGCCATGGCTTCCCTGGCACCATCGTTCACACAGTCAACAGCACATGCTGGCAAATTCGTTCTCAAGTAGCAGCTTACAGTCTCCTTCACCCAAAGCAGGAGGTCAACAATTGTTTTCAATTACATTTCGAATACAATTTCCAAAGGAAAGAATGCAAGAAAATGTTCCTCTCATTTTTAAGGGCTGTTTTTGGCTGTTTGGGGTTGTTTCTGTTTTGGTGGCAGTAAAGTTCTTCTTTGGTTAAGGTTTAATATTTATGTATACAATTTACTCACACCACAGAAGGTGGGAAATTCCAGTTGTTCTCGCCCTTTGAGTTTTTAGAATAATCGTATTTACAATGAGGCGCTCAGAATCTGAAACAGTTTGCATTTTAGAAGTATAGGAAAAGGGTCTTCTTAATAAGCACCTATAAGTTGCAGGCACGTAACCAATAAGGGCAGGGGAGAAATTCCCAAAGGTAAAAACACCTCCCCCATCCCCCAAACCCCAGTACCCACTTCTTTTTCCTAAGATGTAGGCCTGGAGAAGATACCAGCTTAAGAACGCAAACCACTTTCGAAAAGGACCTTAGGCTGAGCGCCCGGCTGCGCGCTATGCGGCGGGCGCAGGGGTCCTGGCCGGCCCGGGCGCTCGCTAGCTGCCCCCCTCCTCGGGCTCGCTGCTGGGCGAAGGCGCCGAGGAGGCCTTGGACTCCCCGTCGCTGTTGCATTCCGCCCTGCGCTGGGGGACGGCGCCGGCCGCGCCCTCGGGACTCCGGGCCTGGCGCTCCAGCAGCTCCTGCAGGTGCTTGATGTAGCCGATGGCGGCGCGGAGCGTCTCCACTTTGCTGAGGCGCTTGTCAGCCAGCTCCCGGGGCAGGTGGTCTCGGAGGCGCGCATAGCCCTCGTTCACGCAGCGCACCCGCTGCCGCTCGCGCTCGTTGCGCTTGCGGAGGCAGGCGGGCTCGAACGCGCCGTCCAGTGGCAGGGTCAGGTACTGCCGTTTCCGTGCGCAGCCGCTGCGCGCCCACTCCCAGCACGCGGCGTCCAGACGCAGGGCGACCCTTAGGGGTTCCCTCCGCTGGAGTCCGGCCAGGGTCCCCGGCACGCCCAGTGGCGCGGCGCGCAGCGAGTATGGCAAGGCCAGCAGTCCCGCCGGTTTACGCGTCTCCATCATTTGCCGGAAAGCACACAAATCACCCAAGAGGTCAATCTCTCAATAGAAGAAGACGAAACAGAATCTTAGAAGCAGAGGTGCTGGTGCAGACTGCCTGGCTCAGCGGGTCTGTCTTTGGAGAAGTTTCTGGGTCCAGAAGTTAGGTTCCTGGACAGGCTTCAAGGAAGCGGTGCATGATTTCTGAAGTTCATTGCACTCCTCGATCTTTTTATGAAGATTTAGCAGAGGTGGTAGGCAAAGACGTAGGACCTCCTAATCCACACTTCAAACCCCGTCTTCCCCGCTGATCTTCTTTCAAAAGATAACAAAGGGGGTTCCTCTGCCTGGTCCCCCAGCCTGGTAAGGTGAGCTCACACCAGAGTCATCTTCCAAAGCCACCAAAAGCTTTTCAATGCCTGTCATCCACCACTCTAGGTCTTCAAGAGATGAGTCGTTTGCCAAGAGCCTAGCAATCTTCAGGATTTGAGAAGAGCTCCTCCCAGGAACCTGCAGACCTCCTGGCGGCAGAGGGAAAGTGGACCAGAGGCTTTCTCCTTGAAAATCACTTGACTGTCCTTTGTGGTTTCCCGCGACCAGGTCTAATGGAAGGAGCTTTTAGAGTGTTTGCAAACTTACACTTGCTCTTTCATTTCTGGGGTCTTAGCCTCATCAAAGGAAAACTGCTTTCTTGCGGTTATAAAATGTGTCAAGTCAAGGAAGACCCGGGGCGAGGCTTGAGGTTTTTCTTCTTCCAAGCGGAATCTTTTAAAAACTCAATGAGGCATGTTTGAAGGGTACAGGAAAAATACAGACTGTAGCAAAGAATATAAGGGTCTGCATATTATGTTCCAACTTATGTTTGACTCAGGGTGTTTTACGGATATATGCGACTTTTTAAGAGCACATCAAAAGACTGAACAATAACAAACGCGCTTAGCCGGTAATTTCTCACAGTGCTTACTGTAAACACATCTTAAATACTGCTTCCCAACCTCCTCTTCTAATCTCACCCAGGATATAAGGACATCATCTTTCCATAGTGCAAAGAGTATTTTTCCATTGGATTCTTCTTCTTTTAAAAAATGCCATTTATTTTCTCGCTTGGGGGCAGGAAAGCAACATTTGAAAGGTGGAGACCCCCAGTTCCAAGGAGAAAGGATGACATCTTTGAAGACTTGTCTTTTTAACACACAACCCCCCAAAAATGAATAATTAATCCATCCGTGTTGGTAAATCCTTTGAAGATGAAAGTGTCATTAAAAATCCGACTGTACTGGTTAATGTCAAAGAATATGTTATCACACTGAAAATCAGATTTCCTCTTCTGCAAACCAGTACATTAAAGGCGCCTTCTGCTTTAAAAGTCCGACTTAAAAACAAGAGAAGCAAAAACCCCCTACATTAATGATGAGACCTTCTGCCTATTCCCCAGCAGACAAGGTGCTGCCCTAACATGTTTTTCTTTTTAGTTCGGCAAGTCCTGTGCTTCCCTGTTTGTTCTAAATGATCTGCCCGGAGCAACTCGAAAAACAAGGCAAATAAAATAGAAATAATTATTCCTTTCAGGTATAAGTCAGTCACATTTTAAAAGGTGTAGCTTGGCTGGGTGCAGTGGCTCAAGGTTGTAATCCCAGCACTTTGGGAGGCCAAGGCGGGAGGATTGCTTGAGGCCAAGAGTTCAAGACCAACCTGGCCAACGTAGCAAGACCCCCATCTTTTAAAAAGAAGAAAGAAAAATTAAAAGTTGTAGCTCCCAATGAGGTTTGTACTGGCAAACAGCCTAATATATCATCACAATTTCTCAGTAGAATTGAGAAAGCCCTTTCTATTAGGAGAAAAGTCCACCACACAGGCAGGTAGGCTGTCATACCACAAGGTACTTTTTGGCCATGTCAAATATTTTAACTTTTAAGAGTGACAGGAAGATAATGAAATATTTTAAGCAGGGAGGTGACATTTGAAGATCTGTGTTTCAAAAAAGATAACTGTATCTGCAGATTGGGGACTAGATTGGAAGAGAGCAAAAGGAAGAACAGTTGAGGTGCCATTTCTCCTTCTCAGATTGGCAAAACTGTAAAAGATTGCTGACATTTAGGGCAGGCAAGGATTTGAGGAAAGGGTAGGAGCATAAATTGCTTCAAGAAACTATTAAAATTATTATTATTTTGAGACAGGTCTCACTCTGTCACCCAGGCTGGAGGGCAGTGATGCAATCTCTGCTCACTGCAACCTCCGCCTCCCAGGCTCAAGGGATCCTCCTCCCTCAACCTCCTGAGTACCTGGGTCTACAGGCTTGTGCCTCCACATCCCAGCTAAAGAAACTGTTAAAATTAATAGTGCACATCACATCCTTTGATTCAGATATCTGTCCTGTTTTGTCCTACCAAAATAAATGTAGCAATACCTATTTATGTGTACAACAATCTTTATTGCAACATTTGTAGTGATTTTAAAAAAAGAAGAGTCCAGGTGAGGTGGCTCATGCCTATAATCTCAGCACTTTGGGAGGCCAAAGTGGGTGGATCACTTGAGGTCAGGAGTTCAAGACCAGCCTGACCCCCAGGGTGAAACCCCATCTCTACTAAAAATCCTAAAAATTAGCCAGGCAAGGTGGCATGTGCCTGTAGTCCCAGCTACTCAGGAGGCCAAGGCAAGAGAATTGCTTGAACTCGGCAGGTGGAGGTTGAAGTGAGCTGAGATAGACTGGGCGACAAAGCAAGACTCTGTTTGAAGAAAAAGAAGAAGGAGGAGGAGGAGGAGGAGGAGGAGGAGGAGAAAAGGGGAACAGCCTGAACAGCCTGAATGTCCATCAATAGGAAAAGAGTTAAAAATCTTAGATTATGCTATTATTAAAAATAATGAGTAAAATCTATATGTAAGAACTTGCAGACATATCCACAATATGTTAAGTGAAAAATGCAAATTACACAGTAACATATGCAGCGGGAACATAAAAACAATTCTACATGATGTGTATGTCCTTTATATGTGTTTCTGTGAGCATAGAGAATGAAATTGAAAGACATAAATAGTTTTTTGCATTGGTTGCCTAAAAAGAAAGGGTGGCAATGGGGAGTAAGGGGAAATGTGCATTTTTCTTTATAAATCTTTCTACTGTTTAACTTGTTAATAACAGCACTATTACTTATTTTTATAACTCAGTGAAACTTAATAAGAGAAAATGTGTAGAAAGTTCAAACAACACCCCCTGATCTGGCCCAAACCAACAGATTTATCATTAGAAATTAGAACTCTTGGATCAGGGTTTCTGGCTCCTTATAAATTCTGTCTCTAAGGAAGAAGTAGCTACAAGACTTTCTCTCTCTCTCTCTCTCCTAATACCACAGTCAAAATTGGTCAAGGCCAGGCGTGGTGGCTCATGTCTTAATCCCAGCACTTTGGCAGGTAGATCACCTGAGGTCAGTAGTTCGAGACCAGCCTGACCAACATGGAGAAACCCCATTTCTACTAAAAATATAAACTTAGCTAGGTGTGGTGGTGCATGCCTGTAATCCCAGCTACTCAGGAGGCTGAGGCAGGAGAATCACTTGAATCCAGGAGGCGGAGGTTGTGGTGAGCTGAGATCACGCCATTGCATTGCACTCCAGCCTGAGCAACAAGAGTTAAACTCCATCTAAAAAAAAAAAATAAAACCAAAAAAAAAAAAAAGTCAAATCCTGATCCTACAGTGGTCTTTTTATAGGATCCAAGTAATATAATGACCTAACTGCATGGTCACAAAAAATGCTGACAGAGCATTCTTTCCTAAAGGACAAAAGCATTGAAAATAAGTCACTTTTCCAGTAGGAACAGGACTGTTTTACTCACATGATGTGCAGGGTATGGGGTGGGGGTTACCTGTTTTACGTAAGAGATCAGAAGAAGAAGTTTTGACTCCTGATTACTCTCCAGTCAGTTTTGACCCAGATAAACATTCTCTCCAACCTAAAGCTGTCCTAAGGCTGGCTAGATCAAGTAACACATATGCTAACCTGCCAAGAGCAACTGGGGCTGGGTTTGTGTAGTCCTATTTAGGTCTGCTCATGAAAGGGGGCAGATGGGCAAGTATATCTTAATCCTTTCCTTCTAGCTTTCGTCTGTTTAAGGCTACTTTCTCCTACCGCAAATTTTACAAGGCCTCCCCTTTTCTATATAACACCCTGGTGTGAATTATGAAGAGGCACCAAACTCAAGGCTTGGAGAATGAATGGCTGACTGTAAAATTCATCTGAAAGAACTTTTGGGCAAGGATTGCCCAAATTTGGAAAAGAAGACCAAAGAATGCAACGTGCACTTTTAGTATCGATGAGGAAAAAAACACCACTTGCGATTCTAATTGAGGCTGTGTTAAATAGAAAGATTAAATTGGGTCAGGTGCAGTGGCTCACACCTGTAATGCCAACACTTTGGGAAGCTTACACAGGCATATCACTTGAGCCCAGGAGTTTGAGGCCAGCCAGGGCAACATGGGGAGACCCTATCAATGCAAAAAAATACAGAAAGTAGTCAGGCATGGTGGCATGTGCCTGAGGTTGCAGCTACTCAGGAGGCTAAGGCGGGTGGATTGATTGAGCCCAGGAGATCAAGGCTGCAGTGAGCTGTGATTATGCCACAGCACTGCAGCCTGAGCAACAGAGCAAGACCCTGTCTCCATTAAAAAGATTAATCAGGAGAGAATTACCTTTTGTTTAAAAACGTTGCATTTCTCCATATATGCACATAATAGAACTCATTTCTTCAAGTCTTCTTTTTTGCTCATTAGAAAATTTTGGCCAGGTGCAGTGGCTCACGCCTGTAATCCTAGCACTTTGGGAGGCAAAGGCGGGCAGATCACGAGGTCAAGAGATCGAGACCATCCTGGCCAACATGGTGAAAGCCTGTCTCTACTAAAAATACAAAAATTAGCTGGGCGTAGTGGCACGTGCCTGTAGTCCCAGCTACTCGGGAGGCTGAGGCATGAGAATCGCTTCAACCCAGGAGGCAAACGTTGCAGTGAGTCAAGATTGCGCCGCTGCACTCCAGACTGGCCACAGAGCAAGACTCCATCTCAAAAAATAAAAATGAATTAATTAATTAATTTCAAAGGTTTTTCCATGTAGGTCTTGAACATATCTTATTTTGCTTATTTAGAGATGTTTTATAGGTTTTGTGAAGTTTTTTTTTTCTGTTGTTCAAACTATAACTATAGTGAATAAGTTTTTTTTCTGTTATTCAAAGTTACTGATTACTTCATATTAATCTTTAATCCAGTCATTTCACTAAACTCTCTTATTAGTTCTAATGGTTTTTAATCATGATAAGATCTACATACAATTAAATGCATGGATGTTAAATATACAACTTAATGAGTTTTGAATAAATTTATACACTTGTGAAATAACACCCACTCAAGATGGTTTTTTTTGTTTTCTTTTTTTTGAGAGATGGGGTCTCACTCTGTCACCCAGGCTGGATGCACTGGCACAATCTCGGCTCACTGCACCCTCTGCCTCCCAGGCTCAAGTCATCCTGCTATCTCAGCCTCCTGAATAGCTGGGACTACAGGCATGCACCACCACGCCCAGCTAATTTTTGTATTTTTAGTAGGGACAGGGTTTTAGCATGTTGGCCAGGAAGGTCTCAATCTCTTGACCTCATGATCCACCCACCTGGGCCTCCCAAGTGGGTGGCCCAAAGTGCTGGGATTACAGGTGTGAGCCATCACGCCCAGCCCATCCTGGTATTTCAATAAGAAAGCTTCTAATGTTTCACTATCTAGTAGATATTCTTTACCAAGTTAAGGAAATTTGTTTGTTATTATCAGGAATGGCTACTCAATTTTATCAAATGCTTTTTAACATCTATAATCATGTATTTTCTTTTTTTATTTGTTATTGTAGTGAATTGCTATGATAGATTTTCTAACATTGAACCATCTTATATTCTTAGAATAAAATCCTATGAAGTCATAATTCTTTTATACACTGCTGGATTCAATTTGTTAATATTTTATTTAGAAATTTTTTTCTTATAGTCCCAAGTTATATTGGCTCATAGTTTCACTTTCTTGTGCTCTCCTTTTTTGGTATCAGCATTATTTCAAACTCTTAAAAATAAGTTGAGCGGCTTTCCATCTGTTTCTAGGTGTTGGAACAATTTGTAAAATATGAAAATTATCTGTTCCTTGGAGAGTTGCTAAAACAAAAAACATATGGATTTTTTTTTTTTTTTTTCTTTAGACAGGGTCTTGCTCTGTCGCCCAGGCTGGGGTGCAGTGGCACGATCCTGGCTCACGGAAGCCCCAACCTCCTGGGCTCAATCGACCAGCCTCCCGAGTAGCTGGGACCACTGCAATGTGCCATCACACCCAACTAATTTTTATATTTTTGTGTGGAGATACGGTTTCAACATGTTGCTCAGGCTAGTCTCGAACTCCTGAGCTCAGGTGATCCACCTGCCACAGCCTCCCAAGTGTTGCGATGACAGGTGTGAGCCACTGTGCCCGGCTATGGACCTTCTTTGGAGGTAAATTTTCAGTTACTTTTTCATTTATTTTTTCATTGCTGTTGGAATTTTAGGAGGCCATTAACAAAGACAGCGATCTGGTCTTTCTCTCTTGAATTTCCAGCTTCCTTCAATGGCAACTACTGCTCCTTTGTTTATCATCTTAGACTTACGGACAGGCAGTTCAGTTTTCACCCCTTAAACTTCTAAAATGAATCAGAACAGTACATCAGTTAAATTAACCCCAAAATATGGTGGACCCCAGGTCAAAAACTCATTCCTGATTTTATTTGCTATTTCTAATGAAGGCCATTCCAGTATAGCTGGCCAGAGGTTATGCAGTCAAATAAATTATCCACAGAATAATCCTCCAAATTTAAGAAAAATCCTCATTATCAAATTGCTAGGCATAAATTAAAACCCAAAGCTTAAATAACCTTATACTTTTAGGCTAAAATTCAGAGATATCAACATTAAAATTTCTTTGGCTAAACTCCTAAAATAATTTCCCCTCTGTGATATTATGATATATTGGGTTTTGTCCACAGTTCCTGGCTTATAAACTCCCTAAGCTCTTGTTATAGTCTTTTGTTGTAATGTTAGGGCACTCAGAAGCAGGCCTCAGAAAACAGAATCTCTCTCTTTCTCTCTCTGAACTTGCCCTGCCCTTCTTTCACCAGCCCACAGCAGAACTCTTATCTTCCACCACCTTTATAATCACGGGTCATGAGACCCTCAATTCAGGAGTCCTGCCCCATCCCCTGGAGGAAGGAACGCTGTACGGAGGAGACTAGGAAGAATGTGAACAGACAGGCCTTGCTGGGTTTCCCCATTCAGTCTACTAGTATTGGATCACACCCTTTTTGTCCAGTTACTTTTCTGCATGGTAGTCAGTCATGTCTATCCAATAATGTCTCCGTTAAAGGCTCAAGAGGACAGGGTTTGGAGAGCTTCTGGATAGCTGAACCCCTGGGGATTCCTGGAGGGTGGCACGCCCAGGGAGGGCATGGAAGCTCTGCACCCCCTCCCTGTGCCATGCTCTGTGCATCTCTTCATCTGTATCCTTTGTAACATCCTTTGTAATAAACCAGTAAACCTAAGTTAAGTGTCTTCTCGAGTTATGTAAGCCACTCTATCAAATTAATGGGACCCAAAGAGGGAGTCATGGAAACCCCAATTTGAAGCCGGTTGGTCAGAAGTTCCAGAGGCCCGGACTTGTGACTGGTGTCTGATGAGGAAGGGTCAGGGGGAAGTCTGATGGGACTGAGCCCTCAACCTGTGGGATCTGACGCTATCTCCAGGTAGATAATGTTGGAATTAAATTGGAGGGCACCCAGTTGGTGTGTGTTGCAGAAGTGATTGCTTGCGTGGGGTGTGGGGAAAACCACCCCACATTTGGTCACGAAGTCCTCTGTGTCGTGGTGTTGATGATGTGTTTTTGTTTTGTTTTGTTTTGTTTTGGCTCACTCTTTGATTTCTTATTCTGCTCAATCTAGTTAGAGGGGTGTTGTTTGAAAGACTGAGTAGAGTCTGGATTCATTCATTGTGCATGACTCTCACAGAAATTAGTACAGTTCCTTCAGATCTGAGAAACTGAATTAGTTTGAAACCAGATGTGTTCAGCCTTTAAAGTCCTAAGACTTGGCCGGGTATGGTTGTTCATGCCTGTAATACCAGCACTTTGGGAGGCCAAGGCAGAAGGATCACTCAAGACCAGCCTGGGTAACATGGTAAAACCCTGTCTCTACAAAACATACAAAAATTAGCTGGGTATGGTAGTGCATGCCTGTAATCCCTGCTACTTGGGAGGCTGAGGTGGGAAGATTGCTTGAGCCCAGGAGACAGAGGTTGCAGTGAGCCGAGATCATGCGATCTGCACTCCAGCCTGGGTGATAGAGCAAGACTCTGTCTCAAAAAAAGAAAAAGAAAAAGAAAAAAAAATTCCTAAGGGTTAACAGAACACACAAGATTACCCCAGTTCTACTGCCACATATACTGTGTTTAGAAAACAAGTAATTCTACAGCTTTTAGAGGATTTGAACAAGTACTTCCTAGGACATTAATCTAAGAGAAATATTGTTCTAAGTACTAGTGCTTAATCCTCTACACCCATGTGTCAGTTTCCTAAGATCAGAGCAGAGACTCGGTGGTAGCCAAGATAAGGGGGGCAGCCTCCTCAGAATGCTGTCAATAAAACACTAAGCACATATTTAGCTCTTGAGCCCGAGGATCAGTGATTTGGCCTGACCTCAGCTCAGTTCAAGCATATGTCCCACATGGCAAACTCAGAATCAAGGGGCAGAAAAATAGACTCCATTTTTTCCCGAGAGAAAAAAGGTTGGTTACCAAGAGGAGTAAAGAATTGGGGCTATTGACAAAAATCTCTCTATTTTACTCCCCACTCTAAAATAATTGCACAATGTAAACTAGGCGCATGTCAGGGGCTCCATAGCCACAGGTGGGTAGCAGCTATCACGCTAGGCAGTACAGTTCTAGAGTCACTGGTGTCCTTGCAATTTCTCAAATCCACCAGGTAGTCTCCTGCCTCAGAACGTTTGCTCTTGACCTTCTTTCTGACTGAGACATTCTCCCTCTAGATGTCTGCATGGATCACTCTCTCCTCCCCTTTGGTTTAAATGTCACCTTTTGAGTGATGACTTCTCTGTCTACCCTATTAAAATCGCAGGCCCATCCCCAGGCATTTTCTGTCCATTTTCTCAGCCATTCTTTTTTTTTATGTTATTTATTGCTATCTGGAATATTGTGTATTTTAATTACTCATTTCTTTATTACCTATCTTCTTCCATTATAATGTAAGCTCCAGAGGAACTTGTATTTTTTGCCTGTTTTGTTTACTATATACCCCCAGTTCCTAGAGCAATGCCTGGCACATAGTAGACACTCAACAAACATTTGTAGAATAAACTCTATGCCTCTCTGCAAATATTAAATAAAGAAGGAGGTCAGTCCTTACACTATACATTATAATTATATCAAACTTATGGCAGGAATCCCAAGAATGCCAAAGAACAGGTTTACCCACATAAAAGGTCTTTATTTCTAGATCCTCCTTACCATAAGGAATAGGAAGCAAGATTTTAAACCTTAAGTAGGGTCTGTTAAAAGTAAGATATCCTGATCAGCTAAATCTGCGGCCAAGTTTACCCACTACTGTCCTTGTCTTTAGTGCTAGGAGCTAATGTTTAAAGGTAATTTGCCCTCTGTGTCTATCTCTGATGTCCTGGAAAAATCTTAGTGGTTGTTATCTGGTTGTCTTCATTGATATTATCTCTAAGGTCTACCCTTGATTTTACTCTCCATCATTATTTCACAATCATGCTAATGCAGTCCTGTGCCACACAATGATGTTTTGGTCAACGACAGACTGGATATACAAGAGTGGTCCCATAAGATTATAATGAAACTGTCCCATACAGGCATACCATTTTTTTCATCTTTTATCCATATTTTTACTGTACTTTTTCTATGCTTAGATATGTTTAGATACACAAACACCATGATGTTACAATTGTCTGGAGTATTCCGTACAGTAACATGCTATGCAGGTCTGTAACCTAGGAGCCATAGGCCATACCATCTAGCCTAGGGGTGTAGTAGGTTAGACCATCTAGGTATGTGTAAGTGCACTCTGACGTTTGCACAACCACAAAATTGCCTAAGGATGCATTCCTCAGAACGTATCCTCCTTGTTCTGCCACGCCAAAACTCTTCATTTCTACTTGTGTGATTGGCCAGTTTCTCCCATTTTTGTTGTTGTTGTTGTTTGAGGCAGTGTCTTGCCCTGTTGCCCAGGCCAGAGTGCAGTGGCTGTGGCCTGATCACAGCTTACTGCACTGTCAACCTCCCAGGCTCAAAGGATCCTCCTACCTCAGCCTCCCAAGTAGCTGGGACCACAGGCATGTACCATCACACCGGGCTAATTTTTGTAATTTTTGTAAAGACAGGGTTTCACCATGTTGCTCAGCTGATCCTGAACTCCTGGACTCAAGCACTCCACCAGACTTGGCTGCCCCAAGTGCTAGGATTACAGGTATGAGCCATTGTGTCTGGCCTTTCCATTGTTTTTATTGTCTTAACAGCACCGTGGAGTCTCCTTAAAGGGGTAAGTCACCCCAAATCAGCAGTTAAGGCAATCTTTGAGCAACCGTTTGCTGTACATCTCCAAGTAAATAGATATGTGAGTCAATATGTGTGGCTTCAAATTATGCCAGTTCGACTTTCCCTCATGCATCAGAAATTTATTGAATATCTAATATATGCCAGGTATAGTGCTATGTTGTATAGCATTAAATAAGATAGACATGAATCTTCTCCCCAAAATTTAAAATCTATTTGGCAAAATAGAAAATTAAACAATTAATTACAATAAACATCGATAGTATGAGAGAGCATACAGTGGGCCTAGTCTGGGGAGTAGAGTCAGAACACTTCAATTTTTGACATAATTTTTAAATTGACTTTTTGAGGTATTTTTACATACAATAAAATTCACCAATGTCAAGCTTACTATTCGATTAATTTGGACAGATGTATACAGTTGTATAACCTCTACCACAATCAAGACCATTTTCGTCACTTCTAAAAGTTCTTTTATGCCCCCACTGTAGGCAATCTCATCCCCCAACCCATTCCCAACTTCTGACAACCACTTCTCTGCTTTCTATTACTACAATTTTGCCTTTTCTAGAATTTCATATACCTGGACTCATAATATGTAGTCTATTGTGTCTGGTTTCTTTCACTTAGCATAATATGGCTTTGAGATCTATCCATGTATCAACAGCTTGTTCCTTTTTATTTCTGAGTAGAATTCCACTGTATAGATACTGTACACTATCATTATTCATTTACCAGTTGATGGACATTTGGGCCATTTCCTGTTCTGGCCTATTATAGATAAAGCAGCTATGGACATTGGTGTACAAGTCTTTGTACATATGTTTTTATTTTTCTTTGGCAAATACCTAAGGAGTATGGAGAATTGTATGGTATAAAAAGTATAAAAAATTGCCGGCCAGGCATGGTGGCTCATGCCTGTAATCCCAGCACTTTGGGAGGCTAAGGCAGGTAGATCACTTGAGGTCAGGAGTTCGCAACCGGCTTGGCCAACATGGTGAAACCCCATCTCTACTAAAAATACAAAAATTCACCACGCATGCTGGTGAGCACCTGTAATTCCAGCTACTGGGGAAGTTGAGGCATGAGAATCACTTGAACCCAGGAGGCAGAGACTGCAGTGAGCCGAGACCACAGCACAGCACTCCAGCCTGGGTGACAGTGAGACTCTGTCTAAAAAAAAAAAAAAAAAAAAAAAAAAGGAGACAGAGAAAGAGAAAAGAAATCATTCTAAAATGGCTGTGACTTTTTTTTGCATTCCCACCAACAAAACATGAGGGTGCCAGTTGCTCCATATCTGCGCCAACACTTGTTATAGTTAGTCTTCTAACAAAACATGAGGGTGCCAGTTGCTCCATATCTGCGCCAACACTTGTTATAGTTAGTCTTTTTAATTTTAGCCATTCTAGTAAGTGTGTAATATGACTTCATTGTGCTTTGATTTGCATTTCTTTGATACCTAATGATGCTGCACATCTTTTTGTGTGCTCAATTGCCATCTATATATCTTCTTTGGTGAAATGGCTGTTGAGATTTTTGCCTAAGTTTTAAAATTTAATTGTCTTATTATTATTGTATTTAAAGGGTTCTTTATATATTCAAGATACAAATCATTTGTTAGATACTTGTTTTAAAAATATTTTCTCCCAGTCTCTCGCTTGACTCATTTTGTTGACAGTATCTTTTCAAGATCAACCATTTTAATTTTGATGGAGTTCAATTTGTCTTTTTTTTTTTTTTTTTTTTTGAGATAGGGTCTCTCTCTGTCACCTGAGCTGGAGTGCAGTGACACAACCTTAGCTCATTGCAACCTCACACTCCTGGGCACAGTAGCTGGAGCTACACGTGCATACCACCATGTCCAGCTAATTTTTTTATTTTTTGTAGAGACAGGGTCTCACTTTGTTGCCCAGGATTGTCTCAAACACCTGGGCTCAATCGATCCTCCTACCTCAGCTTCCCAAAGTGCTGAGGTGAGAGCCACTGTACCTCGTCCAATTTTTTAATAGTTCGTGATTTTTGTGTCCTATCAAGGTCACAAAGATTTTTGTCTTTATTTTCTTAAGTATTATGGTTTTAGCTTACATTTATGTGACCTGATTTTTATGTTCACCTCTCAACTTAATAAAATTGTTCCAAAAGAATAGACATCCAAACCCAAACCTAGTGAAAGTATTCGGCTGGTAATAAGATACATCATCATTCTCTAGGCTCCAGATTTGAAGTCGCATTTCAAGGAATACTGTCTCTCAGTTGGGATGATGACTTTCTTGATTTAGACTTCTACTTGTTGTCAACAGAGAGCAAAACCAATGTGACCTGCCTGCCAATGTTCAGTGAAGTTTCCTCATCTGGAATGTGCTTTCTCCCCATGAGAAGTAAAGGAAGGGAAACATTTTGGGGGTTGACATCCCACCCAACTCTCGTCCAAAACGTTGCGTGTGCCTCTACCCTTTCATATTAGATTGAATTTTCAAAATTCATCAGTCCCCACTAGACTGCAGGCAGGTGAAGGTCAGGGCTTGTGCCTTGCTGTGTATCCCTAGGTTTGAGATCTAATTTAACAAACGCTTTGTGAATGAGAGGAAGAATCCCTGGATCTGCTGTTCTGCTGGTGTAAGGGAGCCACCAGGCAGTGTGGTGTAGTTTCAACGTCTACTGCTCAGGAGCTTGGGACCATTTTCCTTTAAAGCCATCTCGGTACTCGAGCGTTAGGCACAGTGCCTGGCGCGCAGTAGAGAACTAAGGGCAGAGAAAAGGGGAAGGAAATTTGTTTGAAAATCCCAAACCCCAGCATTTACGACGGGAAGCAGGCAAACTGGACAGCCTTCAGGCGTAGCAGACGGCGAAAAATATTCAGGACAGAATCTCAATTCCTCCTGGGCAGCAGAGGCAACTCTTGGGGCCAAATCCCGTACTTTGAATTTTGGGGGCTTTGCGTGGACCCATGCTTCTCTAGTAGGGGAATGTCATGAAGACTGAAATCTTGAGTCTGCGGGATTTAGGGGATTCAAAACTCACTCCCTGCAGGTACAGCAACCCTGGTCGCCTAGCAACTATGGGTCGATCGCTCGGCGCTCGATTCTAGCCAGCCGGATGGAGACGCAGAGCTCGCGGCCGAGCCTCTCGCGGCCAGCGCATCTGCCGTGCGCAGGCGCGGAGAGGCCTGGGCTGGGAGAGGGGCGAGGCGGTGCGCGGGCGCCGCTAGCGGGCCGCGGCGGGGAGGGCGCACGCACGGGGGGCGGAGCGGCGGCTGCCGAGAGTGGCTGAGGAGCCGGAAACGCGCCACGGAGGGTGCGGCCCTGAGGAAGCAGCGGGCCGGGAAGGGCCGGGCCGGGCGGGAAACGTTAGGGCAACGGCCTCCGGGGTGAGGGGGCCGAGGGGACGGGCAGGGCCCCGAGGCGAACTCTGCCCGGATGAGGAACAAAGCAGTGGGGCAGGCGCGCGCGCCCCCAGCGCAGCTGTCAGGTGGGCTGCGCGCGGGCCCGGCCGGAGCGGGGCGGGGAGAGGCGGCCCGGCCTACGGGCCCCCGGCCGGCGGGGTAATCCGCAGCCCTTGGGAGGCGGTGTCGGCAGCGCCTGGGGCTCTCAGGTGGCTAGAAGATGGGGGCTGCGACCTCATTGTGGTTTTGGTGACCGCTCTTGTCCCACTCCCCCAGGTTGGGCAGCCCCCCTCTCGAAGCTTCTGGACGGAAGGCCCCGGGTGTTCCCCGACATGCCCCAACCCGTGACGGGGTGCACGGCCACCGGCCGTCGGGAGAAGTTGGGCGGCCCCGGGCGACCCCGGGGACGAGTGGCCGCGTCGGTGCAGCGGTTGTGAGCAAGATGCGGTAGCACGTGACCCTGGAACGCAAGCCCTGATGCCTATTCCCCACCACTCGAGCGCTCGTTTCTCTGACATTTGGCCCCAAGCCGATGCATCACAGGTAAGTGGGAGGTGGGCTTCAGCACTGGTGACATCTTTGGAAACTATCTGGCAAGTGAGTGTCCAGGGTCAGTGCCGTTTTTGGTGCCATTAAGAAGGTTACAGGTGTGATTTGCAAAGGGAACAAGAAATCCAGAAACAAGTGTTGGATGGAATGTCATCTCGTGCATCCTAATTTACTCCACATGTGAAAAGTTGTTCCCAATAGCCACACGCTTATTGGCTTGTTGACACCTTTTTCCTGTGTCTTTCAGTTATTTGAGCGTTTTATTTTTCTGGATTCCAATGTGTATTGTTATCTCATTATGCTTCACCTTGAGATTTGCTGGTATGGCAGGGACGATAGAGTGAGGGAATTAAGTTCTTAATTCTGCAAGCTTCGTGCTGATGTTTAAAGTACTTTTAAGTACAGAAGCAGGCCAAAGAAATTGTTGTATTTGGCTGTTTTTTCAAGACCCTTTCAAAGGCCGTATGTTTAGAATGAGGAAGATAAGGCACAAATTCATTGAAATTATTGAAGCCACACTGCATTTTGCAAAGTGGCTGCATTTCAGTTAGTTTCTTATATTTTATGCGAAGAGGTGTAAAATCAGCACCTGGCAGATGGTTGCATAGGTCAATTAGAAACACACACATAAACTGCAGAACTGTGTAGGAAATTATTTTACCGTAAATGAGTAGGTAAGATAGAGCTTAGTATCTTGATTCTTGCCATCTTCCGGGATTGCTTCTTAGAATCTCATAGGAGAAAGAAAATGAGAATAGAATTGCATTTTAGAATGAGAAAGTCTTATGAGGATCATATTGTACATTCCCTTCATCTGCCTTCTCTCTGCGGGATACTCATTACCTTTGGTTTATGGCTGCTGAGGTCATCACGTTTTAGTGACTCACAGCAAAGCAGAAATCTGCTGAGCCTCTCGCATTAAACTCTGGTTTGAGAAGGCCTAGGACTCAACCTAGAAACACCATGCTGATTTTTATCTTGAGATTAAATAAATATTCAGGAATTTTCAGAATGAGAGTTGAAGGTGCAGACCTGTAGTTGTACTTTTAAAAAATATTGTAACCAATTTGTTAAGTAGGTTGTTAAGGCTGTAGTGATTGTAGTGTTTTAATTATGGTTGTAGCTATAAAGAGTTACGGGAAAAGTCTGTTTTAAATCAGCTGAAGCCCAGTAGCTTTCAAAATTAAGGAGATGTGTTTTCTTCAGGCTACGGGGATTGTTTGCTTTTTGTTTTTTTGTTTTTAAGACACGGTCTCTCACTCTGTCACCCCTGCTGGAGTGTACAGGTGCAAGCAGAGCTCACTGCAGCCCCGACCTCCCCACTTCAGTCTCCCCTGTAGCTGGAACCACAAGCACGAACCACCATGCCTGGCTAAGTTAAAAAAAAAAAATGTTTAGTAGAGACAGGGGTCTCACTGTGTTGCCTAGGGAGGTCTCCAACTCCTGGGCTCAAGTGATCCTTCTGCCTTGGCCTCCCAAAGTGCTGGGATTACAGGTGTAAATCACCACACCTGGCCTGCTTTATAGTATAATAAAAACTATTATTAGCATGCTGTTCTTCATAAGGTGTACCTCATTTGCCAGGTGCTTCTAGCTGTCTTTCTCATAAGGATGATGAGTTAGCATTGCTCCATCCAATTAGAAAAAAAAAATTCAGAATGTCTGTTCCATACAAGGTACTAGGTTGGCCTTTTACATTTTATTGATGTCTTAGAGCTTAGTTTTATGGGATACATGGCCAGGGATAAGGGTGAAACTTATGGGTGTATCATAATGCAGGAAACAGGTCTATGTGGAACTTTAAATACACACCACAATATAAGTAGATAGGCCCTAATGTATTGCAACTGTGTAAAAGGCAATATAGTTCCTTTATTGTAATGTCTTTTTCTTACTATAGTTAAGAGTTTTGGTTTCTTAAATTAGATCTGAATTTAAATACCAACTCTCCTTACTGGTTATGTGATTCTCGGTTAAGTTTCTTAGCATCACTGAATTTTAAGTTTCTTCATCTTTAAAGTGGGATTAAGAATAATACCGACCTCCAGCCTGGGCAACATAGGGAGACCCCATCTCTTCAAAATTAGCCAGGCATGGTGGCACATGCCTGTGGTTCCAGCTACTTGGGGGGCTGAAGTGGGAGGATCTCATGAGCCTAGAAGGTAGAGACTGCAGTCAGCTGTGATCATGCCACTGCATTCCAGCTTGCAGCGACTGAGCAAGACCCTGTCTCAAAAACAAAAACAAAAGGATTAAGAGAGATAGTTACATGTAAATCACTAGCCCAATACATAGCACATGGTAAGGGAGCCATAAATTTTAGCTATTATTATTTTCAGGTTGATTGATAAAATGGTGTTGCCATTTTTCAGAATTAAAAACCTATTTAGATTTGATTTCACTGCTGAGGAATATGTAACCTCATTTGATTCCTCTTCTCTGCTTCTCTGCTTCAGCCTTCCCATACGCAGAGAATAATTCATTATTATGATGCCCAGTGTAAGGACTGGAGGTCATTAGAGAGCCCCTTTTGGATAACCTGTTGGCTAGCCTAGTGGTTCTATAATGTTTGTAATATGGCAGTCTCTGAATTCTGATAAAAGAACTAATACTTTTTGATAACAGCCTTCAGTGCTGTTTTATTCAAATCAGTATTACTCTTATTCGAAAGACATTTGTAATGGCAGTGCAAGATGGATTGCATAGAAAAGGTGATTCCTAGATTCTTCACCTTGCCAAAAATAGTCTGTAGTTAAAAAAAGTTTGGTGCAATGAAAAACTTTTTGGTAGTGTTTTGCAGTTTGATCTGTGTTCTTTCACTTAATAGCTATGTGATTTGGGGCATATGACATGGCCTCTTTGAGCCGTAATTCCCTCATCTATCTTACGGTGCAGAATTGGTGTGAGGATTTGAAGTCATTTTAAATGAAGTGGTAGCAAAGCTTGCATAGTGACTCTCAATATATGGAGGACATTAATATTAGGACATTAAAAACTGATACAGAATCTTAGTAAACTGTTGCTGAATGGGGAAAATATGGCGCTTTTCACATCATTGATAATTTGGATCTTTAACTCCTATTAGAAATGATTAGTAAAATTTATTTGAGTAAGTTAAAATGCACTGCCTAAAAAACTACTGGTTTGAAATAATAAGCCATTTGGAGAAAAATAAATACTGTAAAAGATGAAGCTTGAGTGATGTAAAAAAAACAAACTGTCATTGCCATTGTGCTCTGAGGACTGCAAACCTTGCTTTAGATGGTGTGCCTAGAGTTTCGAGCAAGGCAGAATTCAAATCCTATTTCTGCTATGTGACATTGAATTGAGTTTTTTAATGTCTCAATCTCAGTTTTCTTATCAGTAGAAAGAATATGGCACTAGCTGTCTAAGAGAATTGTTGAGTGTAAAAGTGAATCGTTGGCCAAGTCCCATTTCCCCATCCCCACTGTTTCAGTTTCTTCAGTATCTTAATACAGAGTCATCGGAGTAAATTTTTGCATAACTAGTTGTGTGTGTTCTTTTCTAGAATGAATGAAATGAACCTGAGCCCAGTGGGGATGGAGCAGCTGACTTCATCCTCTGTGAGCAATGCCTTGCCAGTCTCAGGAAGTCACCTGGGATTGGCTGCCTCACCCACTCACAGTGCCATCCCTGCCCCAGGTGAGTGGTAAGGGACACCTACTGCTTTCAACACTTAACTGTGTTATCAGTTCTAAATGGAGTCTAGAAGAGATCAGAGCCCCTTTAAGGGTAGAAGGGAGAAGGTAAGCAGGCCTGAAGGGTGGTTCAACATATGATAGGTAATGGAAAAGAAGGTTTTTGTAGAGGTAGAATATTAGAATTCTAGTGGATAGTAGTAGCAGTTTTTTTCTGATAGTCCTCTTCTAAGTTGGTAGCTTTTTGTCCAGAGCTGTAATTAACTTGGCGTTTTATTTAGGGTTGCCCATTCATCTGGTTCACACTTTAGTACTCTGTCTCTGGGTTAATAGAAGAGAATCAGTTAAAGTTACTCTAATAACTCTTCCCAGAGAGCATGGGGAATTGGGCTTTATATTCCACCGGGTTTGAAATTAAATGGCAATAACTGCAGGTGCACCAGGTCTAAAATTAGTGGAAAGAATTGTGGTACTTTTACATGGGGCTTTTACATGGAACACCTCATGAGCCTCCATACGCAGCAAAATAGTATAGGAAAAATTCATTCTTCCTATCACTGTACTTTTTTTTTTCTTTTTAAAATGGAATGTCGCTCTGTCATCCAGGCTGGAGTGCAGGGGCACGATTTCAGCTGACGGCAACCTTTGCCTCCCAGGTTCAAATGATTCTCCTGCGTCGGCCTCCGGAGTAGCTGGGATTATAGGCACGTGCCACTACACCTGGCTAATTTTCTTTCTTTCTTTTTTTTTTGTTTTTGAGATGGAGGTTCACTCTTATTGCCCAAGCTGGAGTGCAATGGTGCGATCTCGCCTCACTGCAACCTCCGCCTCCCAGGTTGAAGCAATTCTCCTGCCTCAGCATCCCGAGTAGCTGGGACTATAGGCACGCGCCACCATGCTTGACTAATTTTTTGTATTTTTAGTAGAAACAGGGTTTCACCATATTAGCCAGGCTGGTCTTAAACTCTTGACCTCAGGCGATCTGCCCTCCTTGGCCTCCCAGAGTGCTGGGATTACAGGCTTGAGCCACCGTGCCAGCCATCACTGTACTTTTAAAACCTTTTTTCTGCCTAGCTTCATTTTCTTATTCCATTGAAATGGAATATAAATGGAATAAATATTCTATTGATTATTACAATGATAAGCTGTCAGTTCTTTAGGATCAATGACATTGTAATGTATTGGACTTTCTTTGTCAAAGTAGGAGTTAGTGTAAATAAATATATATATTGTTTAAATAGTTCTCTAAAGAGAATTATTTGCTTAATTAATAAAATGCAGCAGTTAAATAAGATTCATCGAAACTAGGGTCTCTTCACATTTAAGTGTCCACAAAAGAAATTTTAAAAAATTATTAGTGGTTAGCCCATTTGATTGTTTTGTAGGCATTCCTTTTAGTGGGCACTCTTGTTAAGGAGGAAAACTTATTAAAAAATATTGCCGACCAGGCACAGTGGCTCATGCCTGTAATCCCAGCACTTCAAGAAGCCAAGACAGGAGGATCACTTGAGCCCAGGAGTTCAAGATCAGCCTGGGTAACATAAGGAGACCCCATCCCTGCAAAGAAAAAAATAAAAATTAGCCAGGCATGGTAGCACATGCCTGTAGTCCCAGCTATGTAGGAGCTCTGTAGGAGGCTGAGATGGGAGAGCCACTTGAGCCCGGAAAGCTGAGGCTGCGTGAGCCATGATCATGCTGCTGTGCTGCAGCCTGGGTAACATAGCAAAACCTTGTCTCAAAAAAAAAAAAAATATTGCCCCTGGCAAAAATATGCCAATCAGCACTGACCTAGTCGATGGGTGTTTATTATGATACTTAGGCATAGTAAAAGTCACTTCACTTTGGAAGTACATATAACTCAAAGTAGGTACAATCTCACATTTAAAGTTTTTTTAATCACTAAGTATAGCATATATACAAAAGGTTGTATGAAAATGTACATGTACAGTTTTACATCTAACTAAATTATGTTATTTGCCAAGTAGAAATGAAGTATTCTCACCATATAAAATAGTAGATATAATAAAGTTTAAAAAATACCAAAAAAATTTCATACTATCACTACCTAGGGACCACTCCTGTGAATATTCTATGTTTCCATTTTTTTCTCTATATAATTTGTTTTCTTGTGTTTAAACTGGGTTTTTAATTCTCAATTAAATATTTTTGCTGGGCATGGTGGCAGTCCCAGCACTCTCGGAGGCTGAGGAGGGCGGATCACTCGAGGCCAGGAGTTTGAGACCAGCCTGGCTAACATGGTGAAACCCTGTCTCTAGCAAAAATACAAAAATTAGCCGGGTGTGGTGGTGTGTGCCTGTAATCCCAGCTACTCAGGAGGTTGAGGTAGGAGAATCGCTTGAACCCTACCTCAAGGCGGAGATTGCAGTGAGCCGAGATCACACCACTGCACTCCAGCCTGGGCAACAAAGCAAGACTCCATCTCAAATCAATCGATAATTAATTAATTAAATATTTTGGTATTTAAGCACGATACAGATAATTGGAGTATTAACTTGTCAGTTTAGAACTAACTTAAAAACTATCTTTGGGACTACGACTACTTTGTTTAGGACTATTTGTGGATACTTGCACATCATCTATCTAAGGATGAAAAGGGGTACTAGGTGAGATTTTTGCCCATATGTAAAAACCTTTCTAAGAATTTAGCCAGTGGTTGTCGTGAGAATTTTTAATTACCTATTTTCTTTTAACTGAGAAAAAAAATTTTGTTTTGTAGGCCTCCCAGTGGCAATTCCAAACCTGGGTCCCTCCCTGAGCTCTCTGCCTTCTGCTCTGTCTCTAATGCTCCCAATGGGTATTGGAGATCGAGGGGTGATGTGTGGGTTACCTGAAAGAAACTACACCCTACCTCCACCACCTTACCCTCACCTGGAGAGCAGTTATTTCAGAACCATTCTACCTGGTAAGTGTTATAGTTATTTGGGATGTTAGAAAAAAAGAATGGCGCCAGCTTTTAAGCTTAGTTCCTGAAGATCTGAATAACACTTTTTTCTGTTTGTCACTATTAGATATTAATCTCTAGGCAGGAAAAATATGTTTGTTTATATTTATGTACTTTTCCTCTTAAAATGTGCGTATAACACATTATTAATACAGTTTGACTAAGCTGAATTTCTTAATTGCACATAATTTTTTTTCTTTTTCTTCCAGTATCTCTTTCATTCAGTCTTTATAATTCTGCAGCTATAATTCCAGTCAAGCAGTACAGAGAGAGTCTCTCTCTCTCTCTTTTTCTCTCTTTCTCTCTCTCTCTTTTTCTCTCTCTCTCTCTCTTTCTTTCTTTCAGAGACGGGGTCTCACTATGTTGCCCAGGCTGGACTGGAACTCCTGGGCTCAAGTGATCCTCTCACCTCAGACTCTTGAGTAGCTGGGACGACAGGCACATGCCTGCCTTGAGATCATACCATACTCTCTTTTTTATAAATAACTTTTTTTAAAAAAAGAGATGGGGTTTTGGCATGTTGGCCAGGCTGGTCTCGAACTCCTGCACTGAAGCCATACGCCCACTCCAGCATCCCAAAGTGCTGGGATTACAGGCATGAGCCACTGTGCCTGGCCCAAGACCATACTTTCTATACAATTGTTTATCTTTACTTTTTTCACTTTATTTTTTTCTCTGCTGTTACATGGGTATTTTCCTTTGCTGCTACGTGGTTTTCATAATTATCCTTTTTAATGATACATTACTTTCTACTCAATGGGTATTTGATGGTTTATTATCTTTATTGTTGGACTGTTTGGTTTTTCCAGCTTTTATTACCATTGTAACGCTCTTATGAATGTCTTTATATATAATATTTACAAAATGGATTTAGAGAAGATTACCATAAGTGGAATTTCTTGTACAAGAGGGTATTAACATTTTTGAGGTTCTTAATATATATACCTCACAAAGAAGTTTTAGCAGTTTACATTCCCACTGGCAGTTTAGTAAGTGTCATTTCACCACATCCTCCCAAGCACAAGTGTTAATTTGTTTTGTTTTAATAAAACAGGTACAATTGTGACTTGTATTAAATAGTTTGTGTTATGATAGTTTAATTATATTATATTTAATTTTATTTTTCACGTAGAAGATCTGTTCTTAAATCATTTTACCTTTTAATAATTAGTAGAGCAAATTTTACACCTTAGGACTCAGGAATTGCAACCATATGTATATTAAAGGCAGTGTTTTTGTTAGTGATTCCCAGTTAGCTTCAAAGGAACATAGTTAACTTTTTAAGGATTTTTGAGTTTTACAGGAAAAACTCAATTATAGTATATGTATGTTGCTATTTATAAAATAATGTGTATCGATTAAAGAAGCAGGAGATTATTTGAACTTAGTAATATTTGTAAGGAAGTAGCTTCTAGTGCTTGGAATTCTTCAATAATGTACTAAAAGTCTCTGATATCTTATCTTTTCCTTTTCTCAGGCATTTTATCTTATTTAGCTGACAGACCACCTCCTCAGTACATCCACCCCAACTCTATAAATGTTGATGGTAATGCAGCATTATCTATCACCAATAACCCTTCAGCACTAGATCCGTATCAGTCCAATGGAAATGTTGGATTAGAACCAGGCATTGTTTCAATAGATTCTCGCTCTGTGAACACACATGGTGCCCAAAGTCTTCATCCCAGTGATGGCCATGAGGTGGCCTTGGACACAGCAATCACTATGGAGAATGTTTCTAGGGTTACCAGCCCAATTTCGACAGATGGAATGGCAGAGGAGCTTACAATGGACGGTGTTGCAGGCGACCATTCCCAAATCCCAAATGGCTCCAGAAGTCATGAACCTCTGTCTGTGGATTCTGTGAGCAACAACCTTGCAGCAGACGCTGTAGGACATGGTGGTGTGATACCCATGCATGGGAATGGCCTGGAGCTCCCTGTGGTCATGGAGACAGACCACATTGCAAGTCGGGTCAATGGCATGTCTGACAGTGCCCTCAGTGACTCCATCCACACTGTGGCCATGAGCACCAACTCTGTAAGCGTGGCACTCTCTACCTCACACAACCTTGCCTCCCTAGAATCTGTTTCCCTCCATGAAGTTGGCCTCAGCCTAGAACCTGTGGCTGTCTCCTCCATCACCCAGGAGGTTGCTATGGGGACAGGTCATGTAGATGTATCTTCAGACAGTCTTTCTTTTGTAACACCTTCACTGCAAATGGAAGACTCCAATTCAAACAAGGAAAACATGGCAACCTTGTTTACAATTTGTGAGTGTGCTTAGCCTTTCTTTTTTGGAAATATTCGTTAAAAGGGCCACCATCCCTAACAGGTTAAGTCACGAAAGTTTGGCATTAAGGGAGTATAGAAAGTAACTAGACCTTGCAACTTTTCTTTGCCTTGGTATTGTCCTTTATATTAATGTGGTGCCTTTTCTTCAAGTAAGCCAAATGATATACATACATTTAGTTGGTTCTTACAGCATCCTCCTGAAGAAATGAAACGTGAAGTAGTCATTTTTGTATTTTGCAGATAAGCTTAGCACGTGCGGTAGTGTGTGCCTGTAGTCCCAGCTATTCTGGAGGCAGGGGCAGGAGGGTTGCTTGAGCCCAGGAGTTTCAGGCTATAGTGTGCTCCGATCACACCTGTGAATAGTCCTAGCTATTCTGGAGGCTGAGGCAGAAGGGTTGCTTGAGCCCAGGAGTTTCAGGCTATAGTGGGCTATGATCACACCTGTGAATAGTACTGCACTCCATCCTGGGCAACAAAGTGAGACCCTGTCTCTGAAAAACAATCATAATGATAATACAATATTTTTTTAAAAAGGTCAGTTTAGCCCAGTAATAGTTAAGGTATTTTCCCAAGATTTCACAAATAGAGAGTTATAGGGGTAAATTCTAGTAAAGTTGTTTGTGACATGCCTTGTGAAAATTATTAGGTCACTTTTATAACCCTATGGAAAAATGTAGGTGAATGTAAATGCATTTTTTTCTTTGCTCAGGGTGCATATAAATTATTCTTGGGCATGTAAAAGTTTTTCTTACTGGGCAACAACAACAAAAAGCAATATAAAAACAGTTGATTTACTGGTGTCACTACGTTTCATTCATGCAGGAAACATGTTGAGTGCTTATTTTATTTTATTGATAGGGTTTCTCTGTCGCCCAGGCTAGGGTGCAGTGGTGTGATCACGTCTCACTGCAGCCTCAACCTCCTGGGCTCAAGGCATCCTCCCACTTTAGCCTCCCGAGTAACTGGGACCGCAAGTGTGTACCACCACACCTGGCTACTTTTTAAATTTTTTGTAGAGATGGGGGTCTCACTGTGTTGCCTTGGCTGGTCTTGAACTTCACTCAAGCATTCCTCCTGCCTCAGCTTCCCAGAGTGCTAGGATTACAGGTGTGAGCCATCTTGCCGGGATCTTTGGTGCTTACTATGTGGCAGCCTCTGCTAGATGCTAGGGATAGAACGATCTACCAAGAGACGGTGTGTGTACATACCTTTAAGGAGCTTACAGTCTGGTAGGAAGCATAGGAGACTGTTACAATACAGTATAATAATAAGTGTGAAGATGGAATTAAGTGCAAGGTACTAAAGTAGCCTAAAGGGGAGCAACTAGCCAGGCCATGGAAGGGTCAGGGAAGACTTAACCAAGGGAAGTAACATACATGTTAGCACAGACCTTAAGGACAAGAAAGGTGTGGGCAGTTGAGAGTCAGGAAGACGGGAGTTGGCACCTGTAAGTGCCTAGAACCAAAAGAATCATGAGTGTTTCAGAATTGCTGAAGCATACAATGAGGGTGAGGAGAGGGGTCATGTGGTGAGAGAGAAGTAGGAGCCAGAACACAAAGGCTCTTTTAAGACCAGGTCAAGAGTTTTAGGGAGTAAGGGTTGGGGTAAGGCTTTTGCTGCAATGTGAGAATAAATTTGTTGAGAGGCAAGGAGGTGTGGAAGATACTGTAATTTATGGGAAGGGTGATGATTCTCCAATCTAGAGTAGAAGTAATTAGGATGCAGAAGAGTAGAGGACATTTTCAGAGAGCCCATTTGAGGTTATTGATTGGATAAAGTTGGAGGAGGGAAGGATTAAGGAGAAAACCCTGGTTTTTGGCTTCGGAAGCTGGCACAGTGGGAGCATAGCACAGTCAGAGCGTAGGCACTGGGGTCAGAGCCAGCTGTACCACTGTGGCCATATTTTGGCTCTGCATAACAGCATTTCAACTCAGTTTCCTCTTACAGTTCAGAATTGGAATCTTTTGGACTTTACGGCATCATACCTAAATGTATTATCTACTTAGTGTAAGGGATAATGTACTTGATTGTTGAAGTAATGTGGTGCTATTTTTTCTTTTATTATTACTTTTAACTTTTTTTTAAACAGATGGGATTTCACTGTGTTACCCCAAACTGGTCTTGAACTCTTGGGCTCAAGTGATCCTCCTGCCTCAGCCTCCCAAACTCCTGGGTTTACTGGCGTGAACCACCATACCCAGCCAATTTTTTGATCAATGTTTCTCTTATGCACTGAATAGGAAACTTGTCCTGTTGGATCAAAAGAAAAAAATCAGATCTTATTGAAGTCTGAAGAGTGATGCAAGAGTGGATATATATATTAGTGTAAGGAAGTGAGTCTTTGATCAGCATATCTCTGTTAGAACCATGCTTCTTACTGGATACATTTTAGTAATTAGCATTTACATTAAAACCTGGGGCTGGGCACGGTGGCTTAAACCTGTAATCCCAGGATTTTGGGAGGCTGAGGCAGGTGGATCATCTGAGGTCAGGAGTTCCAGACGAGTCTGGGCAACATGAGGAAACCCCGTCTCTATTAAAAATAGAAAAATTAGCCAGGTGTGGTAGCACACGCCTGTAGTCCCAGCTACATGGGAGGCTCAGACAGGAGAATCGCCTGAACCTGGGAGGCAGAGGTTGCAGTGAGCCAAGATCGGGCCATTGCACTCCAGCCTGGGTGACAGAGCAAGACTCCGTCTCAAAAAACAAAAACCAAAAAAAGCCTGGTGGTAATTTAGCCTCCTTGAACTAAACCCATTTGTATTGCTCGAATTTGCCATCTACAGGGTGCACTCTCTGTGACCGCGCCTATCCCTCAGACTGTCCCGAACATGGACCAGTGACTTTTGTTCCTGACACTCCAATAGAGAGCAGAGCAAGGCTTTCTCTCCCAAAGCAGCTTGTTCTCCGTCAGTCAATTGTGGGAGCAGAAGTTGGTAAGAACCTTGGAACTGTAAATCACTATTACATCTCTTCATCCTTTGTAGGGTACAGTTGTAAAAGTGGATGTGTATAATTTAGTAATTATTTGGACCAGAAGTCAATTTATGGCTTAAGGTTTATGCTTTTATGGAATATTAGTCTTGTCCACTGATGACAGCAATAAGTCAAGTCAAAAACTTTAGTGGGAAACCTCTCCTTTGTTAGAATCAGTATTGAGTAAAGCAAAAAGTCCTAGACTGAGTCTTTGAAGATTTTTATTCTCAGCTGTCCCATCCACTAATAATTATTCTAACAACCCATTTCTTAAAACTTAGTTTCTTTTATAGAAACATGGAAAATTCACTACTGATAACCTTGACACAAATTTAGATCAAATGTTTGTAAACTGTATAATGCTCCTTAGAAAAAAGGAATAAAGAATGTAGATTGCCAGACTTTACCAATATTTGAATTTAGCATGGCTTCTGAGTTACTGTGACATTTCTTTGGAAATATAAAATTAGGTTCATTATTCTTTTAGCTGCAGTTTGGGTGTGAGTCATTTGAAAGCATCAGACAGTTTAGGTGAAATACAGCAGTGCTTTAAGCACAAAAGATTTTAGTAGTTTGATTTGTTTCTATAGTAATTGCTTTATGTTTTTACAATAGAATAATGTTTTCTGTTATTTTGAATTAATTAATTTATTTTTAAGAGACTGGGTCTCACTCTGTTGCCCAGGCTGGAGTGCGTTGGCCCGACATCTGGAGTGCAGTAACTTGAGTGCAGCCTGGACCTCCTGGGCTCAAGCAATCTTCCTGCCTCAGCCTTCCAAGTAGCTGGGACTGCAGGCATGTGCAGCCATGCCCAGCTAATTAAAAAAAAAATTTTTTTTTTGTAGAGACAGCATCTCACTATGTTGCCGAGGCTGGTTTCGAACTCCTGGCCTCAAGCAGTCCTGCCTTGGCCTCCCAGAGTGTTGGCTCATTATACGTGTGAGCTACCATGCCCAAACTTTTTTATATTTAACTCCAAAATAATGTATTTGGAGAGACATGATAAGATTCCCTGTGGATAAAACTAGGTTCAGGAATTTCTGATACTGCTTCTTACTCAGCATTTATTGTGAGCCTTGTGTTATCTGTTCATTACATTTTATATATTTACAGGCTGGGACCCACAAGGCTTAGCCACTTCTGAGGAGTGCTAGCATATTGGTTTTTTTTTATTTTGAGATGGAGTCTCGCTTTGTTGCCCAGGCTAGAGTGCATTGGCCCCATCTCCACTCACTGCAACCTCTGCCTCCCGGGTTCAAGCAATTCTCCAGCCTCAGCCTCCCAAGTAGCTGGGACTACAGGCGTGCACCACCACGCCTAGCTAATTTTTGTATTTTTAGTAGAGACGGAGTTTCACCCTGTTGGCGAAGCTGATCTCGAACTCCTGACCTCAGGTGATCCACCCACCTCGGCCTCCCAAAGTGCTAGGATTACAGGCGTGAACCACCATGCCCAGCCTACATATTGGTTCCTAAGTTCACTGAAAATAAGATTCGTTGCATGGGTGAAGCACCTCTGTTTTCTATATCCTGCTATTTAAATCATTGATTGTGTAGTTGGTGTCCTTCCACTGATAGGTGTATGGACTGGAGAAACCATTCCTGTGCGGACTTGCTTTGGGCCTCTAATTGGCCAGCAGAGTCACTCCATGGAAGTAGCAGAATGGACAGACAAGGCAGTTAACCATATCTGGAAGGTCAGTCCTGATGAAACTTTTCTGTGGCTTCTGGCTGTTTTTCTTAGTAAGAGGTAGTTACAAAGTTATGATAAAGTCAAAATCAGCCAGAACTGATACAGTGCCATTCACTGGTCATCATTTATTTAATGTACTTTTTTTTTTTTTTTTTTTTGAGACAGAGTCTTGCTCGTCGCCCAGGCTGGAGTACAATGGTGCAATCTGGGCTCACTGCAAGCTCTGCATCCTGGGCTCGCGCCATTCTCCTGCCACAGCCTCCTGAGTAGCTGGGACTACAGGCACCTGCCACCACGCCCAGCTAATTTTTTGTATTTTTAGTAGAGATAGGGTTTCACCGTGTTAGCCAGGTTGGTCTCGATCTCCTGACCTTGTGATCTGCCCACCTCGGCCTCCCAAAGTGCATTCATCATTCTTGGTAGCCAAGTTATAATATACAGCAAAACACCCGCTACTGGAAAGAGGACAAACTGTTTTTGTCTCCATTTTGTGAGTTAATCCAATTATTTTAACCGTTTAATGCATTTGAATTACTTGTGGCAGCTGGGACCATGGACTTTGTTTATATGATAAAAGTCTCATTTTATAAGTAACTAAAACATTCCTCAAATATTTACCTTGGGAAATAATTCTGGAATAAGAAGCTAAGATTATTTTTCTAGTTTTCTTTTTTTTTTTTTCTTGAGACAGAGTCTTGCTCTGTTGCCCAGGCTGGAATGCAATGGTGCCGTCTTAGCTCACTGCCACCTCTGCCTCCTGGGCTTAAGCGACTCTCCCGCCTCAGCCTCCCAAGTAGCTGAGTTTACAGGCACCTGCCATCATGCCCAGCTAAATTTTGTATTTTTGTAGAGATGGGGTTTCCCCATGTTGGCCAGACTGGTCTTGAACTCCTTACCTCAAGTGATCCGCCCTCCTCAACCTCCCAAAGTGCTGGGATTACAGGCGTGAGCCAGTGCACCTGGCCTATTTTTCTAGTTTTCTAGTGAAAGGGGTTAAAAATGCAAGATTTTCACATGGATATCTATTGGGAATGATGCTTGCAAATTTGAAGTAAGGGGAAAATGGGTCTTGTGATCATTGGAAAGGTAAGGTACCACTGTCATTGGGAACTTTAAATTTGGCATACTAGGCCCATGTGGGAAAATCATGAGAAGGGATGATCCTCTGCCCTTAATGGACATTCTGTCATTCAGTGCCTACTGTGTGATAGGTGATGAAGACAGGTGGACAGGTAGACTGGTTTTTTTTGTCTTTTCCAGGCAAAGTTTGAATAATCAAAAACAAAGTCAGTCTCTTCACTGAGCACCAACTGTAGGTCTCTGATGGTCTTTATTGTATTGCTGGAAATAGGGAGAATGTTGAAATGATAGAATGTTGGAGAAGGTAGGAATATATTTTGACACCAGGAAAGCTGGGACCTACTGCAAATGAGTAAATGAGATGATTGCTGGTACTTTATTGCATGTCAGTGCGTTTGACATGTGTGCTTGCTTTCTGTTGGCAGATATACCACAATGGTGTCCTAGAATTCTGCATCATTACAACTGATGAAAATGAATGTAATTGGATGATGTTTGTGCGCAAAGCCAGGTATGAGTAGTCTTGGATGAGAAAAATAGTTACAATTTAGATGTTTTTCAGTAGGAAACTTTGCATAACAGAGAAAAGAGTTAAGAATCCAAATTACACCAACACCTGGACATACTTAAAGCCCAAGGCAGCCTGGCATGGTGGCTCACACCTTTAATCCCAGCACTTGGGTTGGCTGAGGCGGGAGAATTGCTTTGGGCCAGGAGTTCGAGACCAGTCTGGGCAACATAGCAAGACCCTCATCTCTAAAACAATTTTTTTCAAATTAGCTGGGTGTTGTGGTATACACGTGTAGTCCCAGCTATTGGGAGGATCACTTGAGCTGAAGAGTTTGAGCTGTGATCATACTATGGTGGTGCTGTTGCATTCCAGTCTGGGTGACAAAGTGAGATCCTGTCTCAAAAAAAAAAAAAAACTTACTAAGGAACAATATAGTTACCACTGAATTTGCAAGTGGGTGCCTTTTCTTTATATTGGCTGTTAGTCCACCCCTGAGTTACCAGAGTTAATCCTTGTTTAACTAGCTATCTCCATGTCTTTGTCATAATGTTTTTTAAAGATTTCATTTTATTTACTTTGTTTGCTTCCAATAAGAGACTCTAGTATTTTTGACTACAAAAGGTCATCAGCTAATATGCTGAAGTAAGAATTCCGTTTCTCTACAACTGCCTCCTCATAGATAGGATGGGAAATTACAGAAACATTCCAGAGGAAATAGTTCTGCCTGAGCTTTCATATAGGATTTTGCAATGGGGGGAATGTTGTGCTTAGTATGCATTTCACAATTAATGTGCTTCATCTATTAAATGTGATAACTTAGGAACCGGGAAGAGCAGAATTTGGTGGCTTATCCTCATGATGGAAAAATCTTTTTCTGCACCTCACAAGATATCCCTCCTGAAAATGAACTTCTTTTTTATTATAGCCGAGATTATGCTCAGCAGATTGGTAAGTTAATATATGTTTATCATGAATCTAGCATAGTAAAAATACCAAAGACCAGGATTAAAGTTTTGGTAATGATATACATGTTAGCTGAAGCAAATCATATACCTTTGTTTGTATAAAAGCAAACTATTACTTCTGTATTTGAGGTGTTAAAATCTGTGAGGTTCTTCACAAGCCGAATGTTATTGACCAAGCAGTAATTCATATGACATGGTCTTTCATGGTAGAACTTTGGTTTGGGGCATTGAAGTTCCTAAGGCTACTTTTTGAGCTAGCACCATTGAGATGTAAACTCACGAAGGACAGCAAAGCCCCTCGGTTTGATTTAACCTGCATAGGCTTTCTCTTTGCTGTGCTGTTTCATGATGACAAGTGGTGTTTAAGAGTTTGTGTATGCTACAAAATCTAAATATTTTGCTTATAAAAGAGACCTTATAATCCAGTATTTACCAAGTGCTTTCTTGGTGCCTGGTACACTATTTTGTGTATGTGTATGTGTATTTAGAGATAAAGTCTCACTCTGCCAGGCTGGAGTGTAGTGGTGCAATCATAGCGAACTATAACCTTGAACTCCTGGGCTCAAGCAATCTTCCTGCTTCAGCCTCCTGATTAACTAGGACTATGGGTGTGCACCACCATGCCCAGCCAATGATTTTTAAGTTTTTTTTTATGGAGATGGGGTCTTGCTGTGTTGCCCAGGCTGGTCTTAAACTCCTGGCCTCAAGTGATCCTCCCACTTTTGGCTCTCAAAGCACTAAGATTATAGGCATGAGCCACTGTGCCTGGCCCTAAGTACATTATTTTAGATGCTGGGGATAGAGCACTGAATAAGACATTTGAGTTTTATAGGAAGTGGACAAATTGGAAATTTGGGGAGAAAGGAGAACTGCAAGCGATCATTGTTAATATCAAGAACAAGTTTTAAGATTCAAGTATCAGGAGATAATGAGTAATTTTTTATTTTAAAAGGTGTTCCTGAACACCCAGATGTGCACCTCTGTAACTGTGGCAAGGAGTGCAATTCTTACACAGAGTTCAAAGCCCATCTGACCAGCCACATCCACAACCATCTTCCTACCCAGGGCCATAGTGGCAGCCATGGGCCAAGTCACAGCAAAGAAAGGAAGTGGAAGTGCTCAATGTGCCCCCAAGCTTTTATCTCTCCTTCCAAACTTCATGTCCACTTTATGGGTCACATGGGTATGAAGCCCCACAAGTGTGATTTCTGTAGCAAGGCTTTTAGTGATCCCAGCAATCTGCGGACCCACCTCAAGATACATACAGGTAAGTTGTGTTGGCCCATCAGAATGGAATTTTTGCAACAATTAGAAAATGTGATAGTAAAGGCTTTGTAGAGGGACAGTAGGCGGAGTTGAGATTTGATGTCAGAGAAAGAATTCAGTGTGGAAACCTTTGTGGTTTAACTGAGATTCCTTGGAGGCTGTCACTTCCAGTTATTAGGATGTTCTGCTTTCCAGGTCTCCCCACCATAGTTGGAAGGTGCCTGGGAAAATGCACTTAATAATCAGGAAGTCGATCAATGTGTTTGGACTTAAATAGAAGCTTCTGAGTCTGAGCCTCTCATTAGAGCTCCCCTCAGTCACCAGCCAGGGCTAGTTTCTCTCCTTTAATATTATTGCTCAATAAATATTGCCACAATTTATGTTTTGAGCTTCCATTTTCTAAATTCCATTCAAACCAACACCTTTCTTTTAGTACTTTTTAAGAAAAAAGTTTTTTTTTGAGATAGGGCCTCACTCTGTTGCCCAGGCTGGAGTACAGTGACACCCTCTTGGTTCACTATAACTTCTGTCTCCAGGGCTCAGGTGATCCTCCCACTTCAGCCTCCTGAGTAGCATGGACTGCAGATGTGCGCCAGCACACCTGACTAATTTTTGTATTTTTAATATAGATGGGGTTTTGCCATGTTGCCACGGCTGGTCTTGAACTCCTGGGCTCAAGCAATCTGCCTACCTCAGCCTCCCAAAATGCTGGGATTATAGGTCTGAGCCACTGTGCCTGGCCACTAACTTTTTTTAATACATACTACAAAATAACTGATGGTTTTAGCTTTCTTGTTTGGGTCATCTTTTCTCCAAATCTTCAAATTTTCTTCCTCATCCTTTTGCAACAGAGATCTTATGGCCCACAAAGCCTAAAATTCTATCTAGCCTTTAAGAGAAGTTTTGCTGACCCCTGACTTAGAGGAATCTTATTTTTGCACTCTTGAAAGGATTTTGTTTCATCCCTGGTTTATAAGGCAATATTACATGTTTTAAAAAGATAGAAAACTATGAAGTCTAGCTTGTAAAAATATGTTTCCCTATAGATAAGTCCTAGAATTCTTGAGGTGGTTTTTTTCTTTTTTTTTTTTTTTTCTTTTTTGTTTAATGTTTGTGTTAGGCAGGGCATTAGGATTATAACTCATTTTTTTCAAGTTTTATGTATCACCTGTACTTTTTTAACAATACATATTTAGATCAGAGGTCCTAAAGGAGATCAGATTAATTTACTAGCTTTAGTTGCAGAATATAAACTCAGGGACTCTGAGTGGTCCCGCATAGACAACCCTAGACAGTCAAGTGCTGCTTACCAGTCAGCTGTGTTTCGTTGCTGCGTCTGCTGCATGCCCATATGTGTGCCTGTTTGTCTTGGGGATGCCAGCAGTTGTTTTCTTCACGGTGTGATATTTTGGGCTGATTTGCAGGTCAGAAGAACTACAGGTGTACTTTGTGTGACAAGTCTTTCACCCAGAAGGCTCACCTGGAGTCCCACATGGTTATCCACACTGGGGAGAAGAATCTTAAGTGTGATTACTGTGACAAGTTGTTTATGCGGAGGCAGGACCTCAAGCAGCATGTGCTCATCCACACTCAGTAAGTTATCCTGCAGCCAAGACGTTGTTCCTCAGATGGGGAGCCTTTGTGTGGCTGCAGCCTGCCTGCTGATTGAAGGGCTGGGGAGTCCTGGCTCATCATCTGTTTCCTGCCTTGGTACCATGGTAGAAGCCTTCTGTGTTCCATGTAGCCAAGCCAAGGTTGGAACATTGTTTTTGGTGTTATCCTGGAAGATTTCAGTTGTTAGCTTCTTTTTCTTATTTTTCACATGTACTCTTTTTTCACACCTACAAAAACATAGAGGTAAAAAGGACTATTGACTACAAGTGGTTGCTTATAGTTGGACGATAGTGTGCATGTAAGAGAGTGATGGAGTGAAAAGAGTAAGAGCCAGCAGCCACACCATGAAGAGCCTTTGGTCCTATTAAGAAAATTCTATTTCATTTTAGAAAATGGCGACACTGAAGGATCTGCCAGTCCCTGCCATTTCGGAACTATTCTGTGTGTGTGTGTGTGTGTGTGTGTGTGTGTGTGTGTGTGTGTCTGTCTGAATTGCAGTAAAAAAAAAAAATTATTTTAATGCCCAGTTCAATAGTGTTAGTTATATTCACATTGTTGTGCAAACACTATAGGATTTTAAGGAAAGGAGTGTCATGGTGACATACCCATTCTGTTAATACAAAGATTACTCAGGCAGCTGAACAGAGGATGATTGAGGATGGAGAAGCCTAAATATTGGAAGACCAATTAGGAATTTATTGCATGAATCCAAGTGTAATTAAATGTCTAGACTGCATTAGTCACAGTGGTCATAGAAAGAAGGGATGGATTTTGTTGTCCTTAGCTTTTAACAAGTGTTAGAAGAGGAAGAAAACATTCTCAGCTTATATTATGGAGATTCTCTTTAGAAATCTATCTTCACTGAAAACGTTATATTCTTAATGTAGAATTTGGATAGACACTTGGCTTTGATATCAGTTGTTCTGTCTGCTTTCTCATCACAATGCAGCCTGAGATGCTAAACAGCCAAGGAGCCTGGATCTACATTCATAACTCTCAGAAGGACATTCTAAAACAAAGACTTCTTTAGTTTCGTTGCTGGTGTGAAATTTTATAAAATGAGACAGAAATTATCAAATATTACATCAAATTGTGCAATATTGGAGCCAAAAGAGATCCCTGGATCATCTAGTCTAACAGCCCATCTAGGCACTCAGGTTGTGGTAATAAAATACCACAGATTTTGTGGCTCAAACAATGGGGGAGAGACACAGTGAGAGAAGGCAGTCATGAGCAGTCCTGGAAGAGGGCCTGTTGACTGGCACCCTCATCTCTGACTTCCAGCCTCCAGGACTGTGAGAAAATACATTTCTGTTGAGAGAATGAAAGAGAAAGAATATGAGAGCTCTGATCTCTTCTCGTAAGGACACTAATGCCACATCATGGAGGCCCCACCCTCATGACCTCATCTAACCCTAATTGCCTTCCAAAGGGTCCACTTCACACTGGGTGTTAGGGCCTCAACATGCGAATTTGGGGTGAGGGGGACAAATATTTGTCCAGAAGACTGCCCATTATAATTTCCTTGGAAAATGTGAAAAACAACATTTGGTGCTAGGACCCCACCCAGGAATTCTAATTTAATTGTTTAGAGTTAGAGCCCTGGCCTTGGTATTTTAAAAAGCCCCCCAAGTGATTCTCATGCCCAGCCAGGGTTAAGGACTACTGACTTCATCCATGTACAAGACTGATTTCCACAGTGTCTCTGGCAAGTGGATATATTGTTTCTTAAATATCATACAGTTATAATTTGAGGAAAAGTTTTGCTTGAATCAAGCTGATATCAGCCTCTATCCTTTCATTTTACATTTGCTTAACAAATGTAGATCTGGACTCTTTATCAGGATGAGAAAATATGGTAAGCCTCTTTTCCAAACTTCATGGGATAGAAAGGTTTTGGACAGTCAAAACTTAAAACTGGTATAAGTCATTCATATAAGAAGCACCGTTCCCTCAAACTGTTTTTGAATAAGGCTTTAGGCTTCCTATGGAGATCATTGGTAAAATTTTCAGATGCTTGTATTTTTACTTTGGTACATTTCAAAGTGGGTATAGTAGTAGCGGCGTCTTTTTATTTATTTACTTAAGAAGAAAACAGCTACAACCCTAATGCCAAATGCAGAAGAGGAGTTCTGCCCCAGTGTTCCCCTGAGAGTGGAAGGGTTGTGACAGAACCTGGCTTTGCTCATCCTGTGAGAAAGAGGAAGTGAGAGGAAGAGCAGTAATGTTTACTCCCCAGGTCATCTTGTCTCATGGCTTTAGATACCATCTTATGATTTATGTCTCCACCCTTGTACACCTCACCGTAACTCAGCAGCTCTGATGCTGGATGTTCACTAGGCAACTTAAATCTAATGTGTCCCAAACTCAACCCAACGTTACCCCACGAACTTGATTTCCTCCAGTACTGAGCAGCTCATTGAATGGCACCACCATTATTCACCTCACTGGTCAAGCCAAACACCTTGAAGTAATTCTCAACTCAGTTTTTCCTTCCTTCAATTATCACCTTGTCCAGACCACCAGCTTCTGTTCTATGGATGGCTTCAATAGCCTCCCAGTTGATCTCCCTGCTACTACTTATGTTTCTCCTCATCTACTCCACAACACAGATAAACACACATACACACAGTTTTCTGTCCACAGTGCCAGAGCAATCCATTTCAAATATAAGTCAGATTGTGCCTGTCTCCTCTCATAAGTCTCTGGTGGCTTTCCATCGTATTTGTGTTAAATTTTTACCATAGTCAGAAGGCCCTTTATGTTATGGTAATAGTACTTGGCTACCTCTCCCGTTCACCTTTATTACTTTTCATATTCTGCTTTGGCCACTCTGACCCTCCCCTTGTTACTCCTTGAGCATACTAAGCACATCCATTCTCAGGGCCTCTGCCTTAGAAACTTCTCCCTCCAGATACCTGCGTGTCTTCGTCCCTCCATTTGGGTTTCTGCTCAAATGTTATCTCCTCAGGAGGGCCTTCCTTGACTATCTTATCTAAAATAGGACCCCTTCACTTTTACCTGGCTTCATATGTTTTCATAGTCTTTATTGTTATCTGATATGTTACACATTTGTTTATGGTATAATCTGTCCACTAGAACGTAAGCTTCAGGAAGGCAGGGACTTAGCTTACCTACATCCTATAGCCCTAGCATCTAGAGCAGTGCCTGGCATATATTAGACACAGTAAATACGTGTTGAATAAACCTCTAAAAACCATAAGAGTAGAAGATTAAAAGTCAGACTTTTGATTGGGATTTTGTTGTGGCCTTGGGCAAATTCCTTAGTAGTTTTTATGCACATAATGTTCCCCATCTGCAGAATTGAGAGGCTAGATTAGATTGGTGGTTGTAAAACTGCTCTGGGGAATTCCAAGGATTCTTCAGTGCCATCTGTTGCTAGAACAGGATGGGAGAAATGCTAAGAAAGCCAGGCTTCAGAACGCCCGACTGCACCCTCTCAGTCCTTCCAGGATTTCATTAATCACTTGTTTTAACTGTTTCATGTTGGGCTTTCATAAAGACATGGGGTTCAGCTACTCAAAAAAAAAAAGTTAAAAAATTCCTGGTCTGTGTGATCTCTGAGGTTCTTTTCAGCCCTAAAGTCTTTAGGCCAGGGTTGCTCAAACCTTGACATTATTGACATTTTGACCCAGTTAATTTTTTGTTGTGCGGCTGCCCTGTGCATTGTAGAATGGTTAGCAGCATCCTTGGCCTTTTCCGACTAGGTGCTAATTGTACCGCCCCTCCCCAGTATAACAATCAGAAAGGCCTCCACACATTGCCAAATGCCACTATAGAGGCAGCTGCCCCTACTTGACAACCACTAGTCTAAGAAAAGGACAGAAAAATGGCAATTCCATAAAAGTGGCATTCAGGGAATACAAATAACAGCGTAATGAGAGACCATTATGTACTGGCTAATTGGCAGACATTTTCAAATTTGTGTCTTCAGTTGTTGAGAATATGGGACAACCAGAACCGTCAATGATGGAAGTGTATATTGAAACACTGCGTTGGAAAACCGTTTGTCATTATCTTGTAAAGTTGAAGATGTGCATAACCTTTGATTTAGCTATGTAGCTCTTGGGTATATACCCTAGAGAAACACATGTATTGCAGAGCACCGTACAAGTATAAAAATGTTCAAATGCCAGGTGCAGTGGCATGCACGTATAGAGCCAGATACTTGGGAAGCTGAAGTGGACAGATCACTTGAGCCCAGGAGTTCAAGGCTGTAGTGCACGATGATCACACCAGTGAATGGCCATTGCACTCCAGCCTGGGCAACATAGCGGGACCCTGTCTCTAAAAAATAATAATAATAATTTTTAAAAATTTAAAAACATTCATAGCACTCTTGCTTGTGATGATAAAAAACTGGAAACCACCAAAATATTCATTAGCTAGAGACAAATCCAGTACCATAGATAAGTTGTGGTATATTTGTAAATAGTATACAGCAGTGGAAGGGAACAAACAACTGATACAGCAACTTGAATGAATTTTATCAGCGTCATATTGAGAGAATGCAGCAAGACAAAAGAAATACATATAGAATTTACATAGAATTCGAGAATTTACATAGTATTCTAAAACAGGCAAAATCAGCCTACACTGTTTTTAAACTATACTTGTTTTATGAGACTTCCATATATCACCTATGCAAAAGCCTGATTTGGAAGGATAGAGCTGCTCTGACAAAAGGCCTGCGGTTATGAAGAATAAGTGTTGCCTCAGTTGTTATTTGTAACCCCAAATCAAATGTTTTTTCTTGTGTTCCTCTTAGAGAACGCCAGATCAAGTGTCCCAAGTGTGATAAGCTGTTCTTGAGAACAAATCACTTAAAGAAGCATCTCAATTCTCATGAAGGAAAACGGGATTATGTCTGTGAAAAATGTACAAAGGCTTATCTAACCAAATACCATCTCACCCGCCACCTGAAAACCTGCAAAGGGCCCACCTCCAGTTCATCAGCACCAGAAGAGGAAGAAGAGGATGACTCGGAGGAGGAAGATCTAGCAGACTCTGTGGGGACAGAAGACTGTAGGATTAACAGTTCTGTATATTCAGCGGATGAGTCTCTCTCTGCACATAAATAAAAGGAAAAGAAACAAGCTATTTTGGATGAAAATGCAAATGGAAAAACACACATAACCAGTTATCTACTATAATGGTTTTTATATAAAATGGTTCCTGATTTATTTTCAGCCAATAATCACAACAGACTGGGAATGAATAAAGCACTTACAGAAGAATATCCTAATGAAAATACTTTAAAACAGATGGGAAAATTGAGCATGTGTCCTATTTTAAGTGATGGAGTGGGAGGGAAGTGTCGACTTCTGAGGTCTGTTCTTTATTTACGTGATGATCTGGGAGATGCATTTATGCCTGAATCAAAGCTGCCTTTTGCTCAAACAAATCACATTTATTTCACATTCTTCCATTATTCCATTTTCCTGCTGGTCCTGTGACTTGGTAACATTCTAAACTTGGTCCTTGCCCCATAGCCATCCTGATTGCTGATTGTGTTTTATGCAAACTCCTGTGACTTACACTCACCACAGAATGGATTGGGATACAGCGGCATAAGTGTGCTAATTGGCAGCTAGTAAGTTTAAAGCAGCACCTGCCATAACTGCTCCTGGCTACTTGGGAGTTTAGGGTAGATCTTGCTTTCCAAAGTTTCAGCAGGTGCCTGGAGGGCAAATAAAAAAAGCAGCAGTCAGTCAGTCAGTCAGTAGTCAACGATGGAGAGAACAAGAGGAGAGATGCCTGGCCTCTGCCAAAGAAACTAGCTTTGATGGAAGCCTGCGTGAGTCACCTGGTTATTGTGACATGGAGATCTTTGTAGGTTTAGACATGGCTCTCTGTTTCCAGTAAGCTTCCAGCCATTCAGACAAAGGGGGCCTAAAGATATAGAGGGCCCAAATAATGCCTGCTGGATTGTCTCCCGACAAGTACATGTGGACTCAACTGAGGAAGGGAAAGAAGGGAATAATCTTTTATGTTTCATTTACCTTATGAAAAGTGTTAAAACTTTGACAACTCAAAATAACAAATTATTTAATGCATGTGCAAAGTTAGGTCTTCCCAGTTGTCTTGGTGCTGAGGAACCTCATCAGAGAAGCATGGAAGATGCCAAAGGATTTTTGGAAGGTAAAGAAGGCTGAATGGTCACCACGTGGGCCTGTTTTCAGGGTCCCAGCTTAGTTAAGTCACATGTGCCCCTGGTCATTGTGTCTCCCATGCATATCCAGTGTTTTTCAGAAGCAGACCCACCCTTAAGTTGACAGGGTTGATGGAACATGCTCTCCTGCTCAAGGCACAACCTCTGGGTTGGAGTAGAGGACTCTGGTGGGAAGGATTTGCTGCTAATGTATTTATGGAATGAATGTATTTCATTCAGATCTGTATTCCTCTAGGAAGGATTAAAATTAAACTTTTTTAAAATACAAGATTCCTCTAGTAGTCTCGTTTTATGGAGGAAGGAGATGAATGAGTCTTCTAGGGAAAGTGAAATACAATTTGAATCTTTCTGACGTTAGAAGGAGAGTGCATTTTTAGAGTATTATAGCTTTCGAGTTCATATTCTTATTGTTTCTGCTATTAGTACTTAGATAAACTGCTTCCTGGGCTTCCAGCCCTCTTCTGCCCTTTTCCTGCCTAAGGTATGCCTTTACTCTGTTACCTCCTTGTAGTAATGTGACAGGTCTGCAGTGGAGAGTTGGGGGATGTGTTGTGGATGGTTAGGGGTGGCTGCTGACACTGGGTCGTGACGCCTCCCTCAGGGCAGCTTTATACTCAGCCTTTTGCCGAAGGCATCCAGCTGGCAGGTTCCCCCATTCTCAGGAAACCACTGGTACTGGAACTGTAAGCTCTCTTTCTTCCTTTATCTCCATAGCACACACTGGATTAATTTCTTTCATTCCCAAGACTGAAATGATGCCCAAGATCGTTATGCCTAGTGTCACAGAAACAAACGGCTGAGGAAGCTTGGAAACCTTTTTAGTGAAAATGTAGCTGTTAGTGCTTAGTGTTTACAACTGTCTCTCCATTTTTTTACCTCTTAGTTTTAAATTCTAAGTCATTGTCACAAGATGAATAAATGAGTAAGCACCCTTTGACATGAATGCATTCAGCTTTTTCTGCCCATTTTGGGTGGCCTTATTGCTACTGTTTAGTAAATGGTCACGGTGAGAGGCAGGATGTGTATGGAGGCTCTAGAGCCCTGCAGAATGTTCTCTAGTGTGGGCTTTGCTGTGTGATGAAGGTTTGTAACCTTAGCCAAATTATGTAAGCTCTCTATGCCTCTTCCCCCAACTGTAAATGGAGAGTTTTAAGAGCGCCTCTTCATTAATACTGTTTAGATGTTCATACATGTCAGTGGCTCCCGCAGTGTTCAATGTAAACAGTAGCTGAAATAGTTTCCCATTAGTCTACATTTTTCATTTTAACATAGGTTTCTGCACTAAAAAAATTGAGGTGTAGAATACCCAAGAAGCCCTAGATTGTAGTAATATAAACAAGACTGGAATAATTTGAGTTTTCAAGGCCAAAGCCTATAAACTAGTTGAGAGTGTTCTTGTAGCTCACTGTATGCTTGGCATTTCCTTCTCAGAAAGGTGAGTTCTCATAATCCTGGCATTTTTGTTGTGCTGAGATTCTCAGAGGGCAAAGAGGTAACAGGAACTAGAGTCTTTGTCAGCCTTTTCACGCTTGACCTGTGTCCCTGCTTTCTAGTAAACACTCCTTTACCTGTGTCCCGAGAAGGATAAACATGCCAGAAGCGGTCAGCCCCTCATCAAGTACGTAAACTTGATCTAATCACCAAACTGCATCTTGGAGGCACACTCTAAGGAACGACATATCTCCATATACATAAGTGATTATGGTCTGTTATGGGCTGAACACACCGCCCCCTGCCAACACCCCCAGATTCATATGGTGAAGTCCTAACCTCCAGTAATCTCAAAATGTGACTGTAGTTGGAGATACGGTCTTTAAGGAAGGCATTAAGTTAAAATGAAGTCGTTAAGTTAGGACCTAACCCAGTATGACTGGTGTTCTTAGAAAAAGAAAATTTGGACAAAGCCTTTTGCAGAGGGAAGATGATGTGAAAACAGAGGGAGAAGACATCTACAAGCCCAAGGAAAGAGGCCTGGAACAGGGCCTTCCCTCACAGCCCTCCGAACAACCCTGTCCTTGCTCAGATTTCAGACTTCCAGCCTCTAGAACTGTGAGACAATAAATTTCTGTTTAGTCGACCCAGTCCATGGCAATTTGTTGTGGTAGCCCTGGCACACTAAACAGTCTAATCAAATATATGCTCTTGATAATGATTGCTTAAAGAGGAACAGCTTCCAGTATAGTGACTTCAGTTTAACCCCAGCTTTACAGATGAGCATGAGCAATATAAAGGCAGTCACTATTTCTAGCGGTGTATATTGCCACCAGCAGATTTCCCTACTACTGAAAAGGATGAAATCACTCCTTAACAGCTTTTTTGCTCCTTAGTTTTTCTTGCATATGCACTGTTGAGGATCATTAGGCACTCAGGCCTGTGTAGTCCTCAGACAAGGAGAGCGTTCTTTTCAAAAACCATTTATTAAGTGCTGACACACTTTAAGGCATTGTAGGGGGAACAGAAAAATGACTAGGGCTCTGCCCCTGCCTTTGGATACTCAAAACTTTTGTTTTGCAGTAGCTCTAAGACCTGTCCTCACATCAGGATTATCTAAGGAAATAAGAGACGTTTAAGTGTCCCAGCCCTACTGATGTGCTTCCAAGGCTCCCTAGGTGATTGTGAAGCAGTCCACAGGAGTCTTATGCTGGGAACCATGCAAGGTATAGATGGCAGATATCTATACCTAATGCAAGCCAGACTGTGGTCAGCCTTATAATAAAGGGACAGAATTTCTTAAGATCTAGGGGCAGGAGCGAAAAGTCACTCCTAAGAAGAGAAGTCTAAGAAAACTGGTAAAGTTTTAATTAGATGCACTCATGTGAGACTTAGATTCAGAACTGAATTAGGCAGGGAGAGAAGCAGGGCCTGAGGTATCTACTGTGCAGGCTTGGATATTACCAGTGAGGTGTGGTTTTAGAGCTGGTGGTGGTGGTGGATGGAGGCTTTCTGATGTGGTAGGTGGCTTCTTGACCATAGAAGCAGCAGATGCACCTTGTGAGTTCATGTCTGTGGTATGGGATTAGGAGTCATTCTTAGAACTCAGCTTAGACTCCATTTTGTCAGCCTTTGCAGTGAGTGATTCCAAGAGTGATCTATATTGCTCAGTAAATTCTTTTTGCTTAAACTAGAGGAGTTGTCTGAAAATATTGCAGATAACAGATCCTTAAGGAAATGACATCTTGAACTACTTATCTGACCTGGCTGGTTTCAAGGCCGTAAGGATCCAGTTACTTAGAGGAGGGGAGACAGAATTGTACCTGGCATGCATGGGTGGGACATGGGTTAGATTATCACCCATGATCACCTGCAATTAAATGTATCCATATCAATAAACACAGTTTAAACTGTGTTTCTCCTTCCCTGGTCTAGAATCTTCAGAATCTTGCTGACACATATTCCTTAAGATTTTGCCAATACATTAGGAAATTCTTGCAATTCTGTTAATATGTAAACTTTATTTTCCAAGGTTTGACTTTGGAATTATAGAGAATTTGAGGGCTTCACCTTGTCATAGGTCAGAAACAATAAGAGGTGGTAGGAGTGGTAAATGAAGAGAATGGGGACTATTTTAGAAGATAACTACCTGAGGTGTGGTCTTGTATCTTGTATCTTGAATACAAGATATTCAAGCAAATCAGAACCATTCTCATTAGATAGGGGAGGAGCTACTTCTGTTGGCACATCTTTGGGGTTTTGGGTACTTGGTCATTGTAATGTTCTCAGATATCACCATTCTACTTTTTGGGTTTGCATTCTTTCTTCCAAAATAATCTAATTGTTATTTAAGAAACCTGCTGAAGCAGTGAATTCAACTTACCTTGTATATCAGTAACCTGCAGGATCAGACTCTTTTCTGGTTTTTCACTGTATAACTCTATGGCTACAGAGAGAAGAAATTATTTCAGGGCAGTCACTGCTTCTTTGACCTAGCTAAACATGTCTATTGTATATGAATAAGAAGCATGCTTCAATATTCAATTTTTCTATTTCTTCTAGTACCGGTTTTCATAAGTTATGTTTTTCTAGGAATTTGTCTATTTAATATACAGCTTCAAATTTAATCACAAAAATTGTTCATATCTTCTTACCGTTTAGTGTCTGTAGTGTTTGTAGTCTTCCTTTTCAAGTCTGATGTTAATAATTTGTGTTATGTTCACTATTGCTATAGGTTTATCAACTTTCTTAGTATTGTAAATAATCATTTTTTCTTTGATAATTTTCTGTATTGTATTTGTTGTGTATCACCTGTTATTTCCTTCTATCCACATTTTTGGGTTTAAATTGCCGGTGTTTTTCTAACTTTTCTTTTTGCGGGGGAGCGGGGACAGGTCTCACTTTGTCACCCAGGCTGGAGTGCAATGGCATGATCTTGGCTCACTGCAACCTCTGCCTCCTGGGTTAAAGCAGCTCTCCTGCCTCAGCCTCCTGAGTAGCTGGGATTACAGGCACATGCTACCATGCCCAGCTCATATTTGTGTTTTTGGTAGAAATGGCGTTTCACTATGTTGGCCAGGCTGGTCTTGAACTCCTGACCTCAGCTCATTGACCCACCTCAGCCTCCCAAAGTGTTGGGATTACAAGCATGAGCCATTTGTGCCCGGCCTCCTTGCTGCTTTTGAATTAATCAAGTATTGTTCGCTTTCTCCCCTTTTGGCTTTTTTCAGTACTCTTGTAGTTCACCTAGAGATTACAACATGCATCTTTGATTTATTAGAGTGTAATAGTGATACTTTTATCCCTTCCAAAACAATGCTGAGATCTTAGAATACCTTAACTTTGTCTCCTTCTAGCCTTTTGTCAGGCATTTTAATCTTCCAGGTATTTTAAGCCCTATACAACATTATTATTACTGTTTTCTGTGGTAATATTCACTTAAATTTACCCATGTTGATCATTATTCTTTCTTGCATTTCTGTATTCCCATCTGGGATCGTTTGCGTTCTGCCTAAGTTTAGCGTAACTTTACTATTATTGTTGTTTGAGACAGGGTCTCACTCTTGCCCGGGCTGGAGTGCAATGGTGTGATCTTGGCTCACTGCAACCTCCACTTCCCATGCTCAAGCAGTCCTCCCACCTCAGCTTCTGAAGTAACTGGGACTACAGGTGAGCGCCACCGCACCCAGGTAATTTTTGGATTTTTTATAGAGATGGGGTTTTGCCTAGGCTGGTCTGGAACTCCCAGGCTCAAACAATCTGCTTACTTTGGCCTCCCAAAATGCTGGAATTACAGGTGTGAGCCATCATGCTCAGCCAAAGTGTCTTCATTTTTTTTTTTTTTTTTTTTGAGACGGAGTCTCGCTCTTGTCACCCAGGCTGGAGTGCTGTGGCCGGATCTCAGCTCACTGCAAGCTCTGCCTCCCGGGTTTATGCCATTCTCCTGCCTCAGCCTCCTGAGTAGCTGAGACTACAGGCGCCCGCCACCTCGCCCGGCTAGTTTTTTGTATTTTTTAGTAGAGACGGGGTTTCACCATGTTAGCCAGGATGGTCTCGATCTCCTGACCTCGCGCCCGGCCAAGTGTCTTCATCTTTTAAAAGTATTTTACTTGCCATAAAATTCACCCATTTAAAGTGTACAATCCATTGGTTTTTAGGATATTCAAAATAGTGCAACTAGTGCGGCCATCACCACAATCCTATTTTAAACCACTTCCACCACCCAAAAAGATCCTTTTTGTTCATTTGCAGTCACACCCTATTCTCACTACCAATCCCAGGAAATGACAAGGTACTGTCTGTATGGATTTGCCTTTTCCTCTGAAAATTTCATATAAATGGAATTATATAATATATGGCCTCATGTCCAACTTCTCTCATTTAGCATGTCTTAAAGGTTCATCTATGTTGCAATATGTATTAGTGCATTCCTTTTTATCACAGAACAGAAATCCATTTTATGGCTATCCCACATTTTGTTTATTCATTCACCCACTGATGAACATTTGGATTGTTTCCACTTTGGGGCTGTTAAGAATGACACTGCTGTTGAACGTCTGCATATAAGTCTCTGTAAGGACATGTTTTGTTTCTCCTGGATATATACCAAGGAGTAGTTTCAGGTTCATAAGCTTGTGTTTAACTTTTGCCATAATCTTTTTGGATATTGCTCTCCCTCATCCTATTCTGATTCCAGTTACATGTATGTTAGACATTTTTACCATGCCTGATATGCATCTTATACTTTTTTATACTTTTTACTCTTTGTATTTTAGTGTGGGTATTTCCCATTGACGTACCCTCACACTCACTAATCCTTCTACAACTCTAATGTTGTTAGTCTCATATATAAAATTCTCTTAAGTTCTAGAGTTCTCATTTAATTCTTTATATATTCCAATTCCTTGATGATATATTCAATCTTGTTTTTTCTTACATTTACCAATCCTGCCTATTTCAAAGTTCATGTCCAATGTAAGTCCAATGTGTGAATTTATTATAGGTCTATTTTTCTCATGGTGCTATTTCTTAGTATGCTTAGAAATTTTTGCTGGAATGCCAGAGATTGTGTATGAAAAACTCTAGAAGCTGTGGATGAAATTATCCTCTTCCAGGGAAGATTCACCCTGTCCTCTGTCAAACTAGAGCAGGGACACCTCAATCCAGTCAAAAGCTGAGCTTACTCAAGGCTGGGCTTCAGATTCCTCAAGTTAGCTCTACTGATTTATCTCAACTTTTGGGGTATAGCCTTTGAGGGGTTACAATGAGAGAGCTTGGAGTGTTTTTAGAGAACTTCCTTTTTGAAAGCAAGTTCAATTTTTGTCTTTGCTCTGCTCCTTTTTTCAGTTTTCTTACCTTGTACAACATAAAAATTGGTAAATGCTTAAGAAAGTCAGCATAGGCACATGGGGTTCTCTGTACATCCCTTCTCCCAAGATCTTTGCCCTCAAGTCCTGGCTGCCTTAGAAGCACTTCAGTGCCTTCAAATAGATGTTGCATGCCTCTTGTTCAGCTTTTGTTTCGTGTAAGCTATACTGTCACATCTAGAAATGGAAGTATGAAAGAAGTTGTTTTTGAAACAAAATCTGGCTATTTGTTCTGATAGAATGTTTTAAAAGTACTCATTTTGAAAAGACCTCCCTTGGCCGGGCATGGTGGCTCATGCCTGTAATCCCAGCACTCTGGGAGGCAAGGCAGGCAGATCACCTGAGGTCAGGAGTTTGAGACCGGTCTGGCTAACATGGTGAAACCCCATCTCCACTAAAAAATACAAAAATTAGCTGGGCATGGTGGCAAATGCCTGTAATCCCAGCTACTCAGGAGGCTGAGGCAGGAGAATTGTTCAAACCCGGGAGGCAGAGGTTGCAGTGAGCCAAGACCATGTCACTGCACTCCAGCCTGGGTAACCAAGCAACACTCCATCTTAAAACAAACCAAAAAATCTCCCTCCACCTAAAAGAGTATATGAGTATAGTATACATTTCATACACCACCTTTACTGAAAAGAGCTTTATAAGATGTAGTTTGGGTTGTCCTGAAAAATTGAGGCCTTTAAGTTCTACCTGTATAATGCTCATACAATATAGTATCATAGAAGTTGATATTTCTACTTTATAAAACAATTGGTTTTGCAGAATTTCAACTCCCAGATATAATTAGCTGGCACCTGCCTACATCTGGGTAATTTTCTTTTTTTTGAGACGGAGTTTTGCTCCTGTTGCCCAGGCTGGAGTACAATGACGTGGTCTCAGCTCACTGCAATCTCCGCCTCCCAGGTTCAAGTGATCCTCCTGCCTCAGCCTCCCAAGTAGCTGGGATTAATAGGCACCCACCACCATGCCCAGCTAATTTTTGTATTTTTAGTAGGGACGGGGTTTCACCATGTTGGCCAGGATAGTCTTGGACTCCTGACCTTGGGTGATCTGCCCACCACGGCCTCCCAAAGTGCTGGGATTACAGGCATGAGCCACCTGGGATTACAGGCATGCCCAGCCATCTGGGTAAAATTGTTTAATAGTATTGGGTTTTTACTTTGACAAATACGATTGGCTCCATGGCATTTCCACGTGCTATGTAATGAAAACACCAGTCACCAACAAACTACCAGTGGTGAAAATGTTACATGTTGTTCCCCACTTTCTATGACAGACAGGCATTCTAAGGCACACATCTTTGGGCTCAGATCTACCCACACTTAGGTGCAAAACGTACCCATGGTAGGAAGTGATGTGGTTACTCTTTCTTCAGTCAGTATAACACAATGGAGCCTCCTTTTACATTTATAATCTCGGTTTGGATTTTAATCCCCATGTTACCCAGTTCCCACAGCTTGACTACCCCTATTGCTTGTCTACTCAGATGTCTTACCCACTGCCTGCACTGGCTTTTAGCAGTAACTGCAGGTCCCGGCCAGCACTCTTCTGGTCCCTGGTGCTCAGATCTGCTCCAACCAGCTGCTTCAGAGGCACATTCTTTTGGCTCAGAAAACACCCCATGCATAGCATTCATCACACTAGCACTTTCAAGTTGGAAACAGGTGTCAACCTCATTTACCATTTGGAAATTTGGTATTTATTAAATACAAATTCTTATTTTAGGCAGCTCTATAGGACTACATAAAGCAGTGGAAGTTATTTTTTATACATAACCGGGTCTTTTCCTGAGAACTGAAATAACTGGGAAGATGCCTATTTTAGAGTTATTATTTATAGAAGAAAACATCAAATTTGAGAGAGAATTAATTGAGTTTGAATCTATTAGAGGACTCCTTCTGTTATTAATTTTTAGTGATCTGGGCCTTATTTTGATACCTAAAAGCCAAATCAAAAGAAAGAAACAGAATACTCTATCCTTTAATCTCTTTAATTCACACATCTGTCCTTTGTATAAAGAGGTGTTTTGGTGAACCCAAGTTGTCACACCAATGACATTCCACAGTATCAACACTAGAATGATTGAAGACACATTCATGAATTATACAGGAATTATCAAAGGTTCAGGAACTGATTATTCTTCTAGCAAATTAGGGTTGAGTCTCATATTATCAAACTAATTTTTAATGCCTACTAAAATTCATGCTTAAGACAATCTACAATTAAAATTGTCCCTTGTTAGGTGGAGAGCAAAGACTTATTCACACTGAATCTCCCATGCCTTGTATAGCACTAGGCACAGAATGGCATTCAGTGTTTTGAGAATGAATGAATGGTCTGCCTCTTGTCTTTGATAACAGCGAATATCATGATAGGAAAACAGGGGCATGTAACTTTTACTTACCAAACTCTATGAGTTGCATTGAGCATATTTCTCAATCACGAGCATTAATTTGAGAACAGTTAGGAAGGAAAGTGGAGTCTGTCGGGCACTTGCCTCTGTTGGTGGCCTCCTGTGCAATCTTAGCCAAATGACAACCTTTCCAGGCCTAGGTTTACCTTAATATTACAGGATTTTACACTTTAAAAATTCTATAAATTACTACTTATTTACAAACCTAGATTAACTGTGACAGATTACGGTATATTTAAGGAATTACTTTTTAAAAATCCTTTTTATTACTCTCTTTTTTTAAGAAATGCAACAAGAGCCTTACAAACCATCCATTGTGAAGCGCAAGCACAAAGACCGGCTCTGTTTGTGGTGCCACCACAGTTGCAGAAAGGAATGTCAGGCAGTCAGAAATGAATTGTGTTTCAGTCATTCTGTATGGTTGCTGCCACACATGGAACATTTTTAGACCAACTTTTCACAATTTCCAGTTAAGGTAAACAGGAAATTAGATGATCTTCATTAAGACTCCATGGGTGTGTCTGAGCTCCTGCTGCCAAAAGGGCCACTAATAGATGAATTTCTTGCACTCCCGAGAACAAGCCTCTCTCGTCTTCCAAATGCTTCATTTACTAAAATACAAACAAACAGTTAAACTAACAGATCAGGAAATTAAGTCAGAATATACAAAGACACTAAAATGCAGACTTGAGCAATGAGGTTCTCTATTCTGGGGCAGAAATTTTATGAAAATATACTTAGTACTTTATAAATGGTAAAGTGAGTAACCAACTCAGAAGTCCAAGTTAATGTTCTGAATGAAGTGAATTATTTTTTTAAACGGTCCAATTTATTTTTGTACTTTACTTTCTTTGCCATGTCCTGGATTTGTCTGATCCACCTTGGTAACAGATGTCCCATTCCTTGTAAGTGACTCTCTCCTAGCCTTATTCTACTTCTGATTGCTTCCTACTTTTTCTTTCACTTTTCTCTGATCATAACCAGGACAGAACTTTTTGAACTTAGGACTTACATCAGAGTAACCCAGAGAAGAATCTCAGGACCCTTGTTTTGCATGGGAGGGAGGATGCAGGAATCACATAGTGGGGATATATATATATTATCTCTGTGTTTATAGAATGCACCAGACTACCTCAAAGTAATAAATAAGCAGCCAGGATCCCCTAAAGGGAGAAGAGTGGCCTCTTCCAGAAAGTTGGATTTTGTAGAATTTTATAGTTGAGCAAAGGATGAATTTATTGACATTGGTAACTGTGGGGAAGAGGGCTATTTGTTGAGACCATGCTATATTTCTTTCCAGCTTTCCCCAAATATCTTTCAATTTTAAGACATGTATTTGTTAAATGACGTACACTTAAAGTGTGAAGACAAACTTATTTGTGAATATGAGCATGACCAATTACATCTGATCTTGTCTCTTTCCTAAGAAGACTACACTAGTTTTGCTATCTTCCTGATGTAGTCAGGTCACACATTCTGCACTTGGTCTTAGCCAAAATGCTGAGAAACAATTCGAGTCACACATTCTGTGTCGGTCCTTATAGAACTCATTCAGAAAAAGGAGAGGCCAGCATGATGGCTCACACCTGTAATCCCAGCTACACAGAAGGCGGAGGACCAAGGATCGCTTGAGGTCAGGAGTTTGAGACCAGCCTGCGCAACATAGTGAGACCCTGTCTTTTTTTTTTTTTTTTTTAAAGGGGCGGGGGGAGGTGTGCAGAGAACTAAAAATCCTTACCTGAAGAGACTGTGCTTATATCCCAGACCCGAAGCCCTTCTTTTTGACCTCCAAAGGCATAAATAAATGGCAAATCAGGGCAACATGAAGAACAGAAGAGAACTCCCTAGAGAGAGAACAGGAAGATGGTGATTTCAATCTCTTCAGAGAGCCCTAATATCTAGATCTTCACTCTTGTTTCTAAGAACCTATGGTTACTCAAAACCAACTTACGAGTATCACTTTCAAGCCTACTGCACAGGTAGCTCAGAGTCAAGTCAGAAGGGCTATTACAACAATATGAAGCCAGACAAGCAGAGCACGCTGGTTCTTCCACGATGGTATATGCATGTTCTGACCACCCAGGCTGCTCATCTTCATTATCACTCTGTCTCCTAATAAACCTAACGTGTCATGTATTTCCAGAAACTTTAGCTCTCCTTTTAAACAATGACAATGATGCCAGTTTAAATCATTTTTAAACTTTAATATTTTTTTACATTTTTATTAATAGGTAATACATATTTGTTACAGAAAATATGAACAAGAAAAATATATGAAAATCTCTCAGGGAGATAACCAGTTTATGTTCTGGGATATAATCTACTAGAGTTAAATGGAAGCATTTAGGCAATTATGCATTTAAAAATAAGCATGAGATGGTACTACAAAAACTGCTTCTGTAACCTGTTTTTCCATTATATTTACATATATTTATTTATTCATACACAATTTTGAACAGCTGTGCAGTGTTATTATGTCTGCAGTCTAACTTATATAACTCTGGTTGGCATACAGTAGATGCTCAGTGTTTCTTGAGTGAATCTGGTTATTTCTAAATTTTTCCTACTATACAGTAATTCATTTCAGTGTAGTCAAAACTAGTTATGCAAAGAGATAAAGATACATAAACTGACCCTAATAGCTACAGTGCCCTGAGGTTCAAGATTTCTTGGGATGGTCTTGATTTCAGGGTGAAAAAAAAAAGCGGCCATTTCACTTGTGTCCTAGAAAAGCCTCTCCCCAGCGTCCTTGGTCTTCCCAAGCAACTGTTAATCAGGTGAGTTGGAAAAGAACCAGTCACTGAATTCCCCACTAAGTGTTCTAAGTCATAAAATCCCACCAAATTTGACTAAACTCAAAATTCACTTCCCCAACACATCCATATTAGTTAATGCAATGGTTCCAACAGAAAAACATGCAACACAAGTTCCGAAGAAAGACAAGGTCAGAAACAGAATAAATAAAAAACAGATACCCAGGGAGATTCTTACCATTTTCATGTCCCTAGAATGAACTAGACTTGGCCTATCTCCTAAGATGTCCCAGATCTTCACGTATTTGTCAGCTGAAGCAGTCACGAGACAGCCCTTGATTTGACTGCTAAGATCAAGACCTAAGGGAAGATTAGTTCAGACACACTCACTCTGAAATACAGATTTACTTCATCATAAGTTAATAAAAATGAAAGAAGCATTACTCTTGCTCACCAGAGATTTCATCATTGTGTGCATTAAGTGTAAAAATTGGCTTATCTGAACGTGCATCCAAATTATACACAAAGCCGTCATCTGTACTGGCCTAGAAAGAGTAAAAGATGGGCAAGGTCATGCTACGTCACAAAATCTAACAATGGGTAAAAAGTCTAAGTCATAGTGAAAATCAGCTATATGACTTACTGGTGGAGCTTATGAAAAATTAACATGGACAGAAGTCATTTACTTTTGGACGACCTCAGTTTGCACTCACATGGGCTAATTCAGTTGACATGTCTACTGGATATGAGTATGAAGCTGTGGTGAGTGGTCTGGAATGGGGCTAGAGAGCCAGAAGCAAAGAGGCCATAGTTACGTCCACGTGAACAGAGGCCTGGTGAGCATGGCTACTCAAGTTGTAGGCTGAGGAGGCATCCACAGAAGTGGGTCAGAGAGGGAAGAAGGGACAAGGAAGAGTGTCAAGGAACCGAGGCATGACCAACAGTCTAACTGACCAGTGTGGCAGCAGAGAAATTCAATCAGATAAGGAACTTAGGACTGAAAGGCAGATTAGAGTGGGTTGTTACACTGTCAAGAAAGGAAGAAGAAATGAAGGAATGAAGAGACAGACACAGAGTTGTAAATGGGAGACAGAAACCTGAGCCTGTATACAGGTCAAGGGCAACAGCCAGTACAAGAAAAAAGGATAAAGAAAGGACGGCTGAGGCAGTCTGAAGGCTGGGCCAGGGAAGAGAAGGCTTGGCTCTTATTTGAGATGAGAGGGAAGCAGGTGAACCATTTTATCTACTTTAACCTCCCACTTCCCTAAATATTTGGGATTTTAGTATCTATGACCATTTGTTAGCAAATAATCTCTAAGTTTCTGTGCCTGAAGAGTGAGAGCCGAAGTACAACACAACATTCAAGTACAACTGGAACTTCATTCCTGATCATTGTAAAATGAGTCTGGCTTCAGGCTGCCTGGCTAGGAACAGCATGCACCTCTACTAAATGGTGCAGAATTGAGATTAAGTATCTCAGAATCATTACTTCAGGAACCTTATTAAAACTGTCCACATCTTTTGAGAAAGCTGTTTTTAAAAAACTCTTTCCCACCTTTGCAACACACTACATATTTACTTTAGGAAAACTGGGCAACAGATTTAACTAATCTTCCCTCTGGATGAAAGCTGGGCTCTTCTTTTTACATATACTGCAATGTCAGTGGAATCTTTGGATGCTATGTGGAAAATCATCGTCCTCCTTAGATAATAAGGGTATTTAGAGAGAGGTCTTATACTTTTTTTCCTATTTGGGAGATAGTGCTATAAATTAAACAGGTTAGCATTCTCATCACTACAGCTCCATTTAAGCATGAGGATTTAAATAAAAGAATATCTTTTTGGACTGATTTAGCCATTAAAAAAACAAAAAATACTAACTATGCTTAGTATTTCAAACAACACTACAATAAAATGATCAAAATCATTAAATAAAACATGGCACACTTTGGAATGGCCGGCAACCAGCAAAATCATTTACATGTTCACTACTTTTAAAATAAGAGCCATTCTCTTATTAAAAAAACAAAACAACAACCTTATGCTTTCAACCCTAAACCCAAATACTTCATTCTGTTAAAACAGAAAAGGCTTTTCAGATAATTCTCTCTACTATGGAATTTAAAAAGTCATTAGTAACCTAGAAAAGCAAAACAATAACATGCATACTCTTACCAAAAAATGACAAGGTGAAAAGTGATTCCAAGTCACTCTCTCTATCTGCCCACTGAATCGCCACATTCGATGGCTTTCATCTGGACTTCGGCAGTCATACAAAGCCACTGACCTAGACACATTCAGGCAAAGTTAGGGTTTTAAGAGTTCAATTCACCTATATGTTTCATTTATAATGAAATAGTAATAAAATAGCACTGTGAAATCAAGATTCATTTAAAGCCTGTTTTAAGGTTCTAAATAAAGTAGAAAGAAAATGAGCTGAGTTTCAGTAATTGATGGATTCTGATCTTAACACCTGAAGGCACTGATGACTCTAATGTTACAGTGATTTTGACCTTCTCCAGGTCAAATCTTCCACTCGCAAGAATCCTCTCTATGTCCAAAAGCCCAGGACGATTTCTAATTTCCCCTTCTCTGGTTGAGCTCAGAGCCGGGTTACTCATGTCTTAGGCACACTTACTCTCCACAAGCAGGTTACTGTGTTGGGGGAAGCTAAGGATGCACTTTTGTAATTCTGCATGAATCACAAGAAATGTAAACATACCACGCTTCAAGAGGGTAAGAAATGAAAATAAAGACTGCAAAGCTGGTTTTGGCTTCTACTATCTGTTTCTCCCACCCATAGACCCAATCTGTAAAAAGGAGCACTGATATGAGGTAGAAACCCCATAGTTGACCAGTGGCCCCAATTCTTCACATCTCTCTATATCCATGGCCTCTGTCATGTGACATGGGAATTCTTCCCATAAAGGCAAAGTACAGCCTCTAAAAGCCAAAGAAGTTCCTAGTTCCTACAGTTATATTATTATGACAGAACCATGTTCCCTTGTAGCCTGAAAGGACCAGAGTTAAAAGGAAAGATAAGTAGTGCAAATAATTTAAACACAAAGGTGGCCTCAGGGATACATTCTGCCTGGGTATCAAGTGATACTTTTAAAATGACTTCTAGAGGATAAAAACAGAGCAGCAATCATTCCTGCTGTGCTTTCTTACTTATCATACGAGCCAGAAATCAGAGTCTGTGCTTCAAATGGATGAAACTGCAGTGTCTGGACCTAAAGGGAGGAAACATAAATGCAGAGATCTCTGTTTGTTTGCTTTTCGTAAAATTACCTAACATGTGGTAAGAATCTATTTGACAGTATTTCTATAAATGCTTCCCTTTGAAATAAACAAAAGAAACATAAATGTACTACATAATCAAAGGGAAAACCATGCTCCCATATAAAGACCGGGCACTTAAAGAAAATGTAGTTTCCCCAAACTGTTTGGCAGAATACTTAGGTCCCTCAAATGTTACAAGATACTCAGAAAAAAAAGGGAAGTAGTCAAACCCATTTGGTGAATTCCCCATGCTCCAGAAGTCCCAAAACAATGTGCATTAGATCCCTGGGGAATAATGCAGTAATGGGTGTTAATTCTTTAATATCATTGTGACTGACAGCCCTCATCCTTTTTTAGGAGCCTCTATAAATATGTTACAGGGCACTAAAGTAACCATAACTTTCTGTACCCATTTTTTCATCTCTAAGATGGGCATTATACCTACCACACAGGGCTTTGTGAAAATCCTAAGAGATAACAGGTGAAAGCATGCTGCAAGCCAGGTAAAATTATTTTCAAAGCCATATATAAATGTTTGAGATTATTTTTAGCCAATATTTGTGTCCGATTTTTAAGAACCGCTGTGATCAACTAAATCACCATACCTTGTCTGTGTGTACAGCGAGGCTAGCTGCTGGTTTCCCCAAGGACATATCCCACAGAATTACAGTGTTGTCCGCTGATGCACTTGCTAAAACATTTCTGAGAAAGGGAAGAATCCAATCAGGTAATCTTTTAAAAGTCAGGAGCATTAAATATGAGAAAAAGATTGCATTTACAATAGCATCAGAAAGATAAAATACTTAGGAATAAATTTAACAAAAGAAAGACTTACATAATGAAAACTACTGAAGATTATGAAAAGAAACAAGAGTATCTAAAGAAGTGGAAAGACACCCCATGTTCATGTAATAGAAGACTTAATAGTGTTAATACGGAAATACTACATCTACAGATGGAGCTATAAACTGATCTACAGATACAACCAATCTCTTTCAAAATCCCTGATGACTTTTTCTTTCTTTCTTTTTCCATAAAGTGACAAGCTGATTCACAGCCAGGCACAGTGGCTCACACCTGTAATCCCAGCACTTTGGGAGGCTGAGGCATGTGGATCACTTGAGGTCAGGAGTTCAAGACCAGCCTGGCCAACATGGTGAAACCCCTTCTCTAAAAATACAAAAAATTAGCTAGGCATGGTGCGCACACCTGTAATCCAAGTTACTCAGGAGTCTGAGGCAGGAGAATAGCTTGAACCCAAAAAGCAGAGGTCCCAGTGAACCGAGATCATGTCACTGGACTCCAGCCTGAGCGACAGAGTGAGACTCTGTCTCAAAACAAAACAAGATGTACTACTATTAGTATTAGACTAATAATAATAAAACAAAAGTGACAAGCTGATTCCTAAAATGCAAGGAACCTAGAATAGCTAAAATAGTACTGAAAAAAAAGAACAAAGTTGGCAAGCTCATACTTCCTGGCATCAAAACTTACTGAAAATCTACAGCAATCACAACAATGTGCTACTGGCATAAGGACATACAGATTAATGGACTAAAACTAACAGTCCAGAAATAAACATTTATAGTCACTGGTTTTTGACAAGGGTACTCAGGTAATTAAATGTTCAATGGGGAAAAAAGTCTTATCAACAAATGGGGCTGGGCACAGTGGCTCATGCCTATCATCCCAGCACTTTGCGAGGCAGAGGCAGGCAGATCACTTGAGGTCTGGAGTTTGAGACAAGCCTGGCCTACATGGTGAAACCCTGTCTCTATTAAAAATACAAAAATTAGCCAGGCATGGTGGCATGCACCCGTAATCCCAGCTACTCAGGAGGCTGAGGCAGGAGAATCACTTGAACCCTGGAGGTGGGGGGCGTGCAGTGAGCTGAGATCACACCACTGCACTCCAGCCTGGGTGACAGAGTAAGACCCTGTCTCAAACAAAACAAAACAAAAACAAATGGTTCAGGGACAAATGAATCATCTTCATGAAAAAGAATGAAGTTGGACCCCTACCTCACACCATACACACACAAAAAAACTCAAAATGGATCATGGACTTCAATGTAAAAGCTAATACTAGAAAACTCTCAGAAGGAAACATACATGTAAACCTTCATGACCCTGATTTAGGCAATGGTTTCTTAGATACAACATCAAAAGCATGAACAACAAAATAAATACACACCATCACATGAAAAACCCGTGCTGCAAATGATAGCACCAAGAAAGTGAAAAAACAACCCACAGAAGAAAATATTTGCAAATCATGTATTTGGTAGGAGTTAATATTCAGAATATCTGAGAACTCCAAAAATTCAACATCAAACACAAAAAACAGGCAAAGGGAGGCCAGGCTTGGTGGCTCATGCCCATTATCCCAGCACTTTGGGAGGCTGAGGTGGGAGGATCACCTGAGCCCCAGGAAGTCAAGACTACAGTGAGCAATGATTGTGCCACTGCACTCCAGCCTGGGTAACAGAGTGAGACCTCTGTCTCAAAAAAAGTAAGCAAACAACTTGAAAAACATTTCTCCCAAAGAAGATACACAAATGGCCAATAAGTGCAAAACAAAGATGCTCAACATCACTAATCGTTAAGAAAAGCAGATTAGGCCAGGTGTGGTGGCAGCCCCTGAACTCCCAGTGAGTTGGGAGGATGAGGCGGGGGGATTGCTTGAGCCCAAGAGTTTGAGACCACCCTTAGCAACATAGTTAGACCACCATCTTAAAAAAAAAGGGGGGGAATGCAAATTAAAACCGCAGTGAGATACGACTTCACACCCATTAGGATTGCTATTACGAAAAACAGAAAATAACAAATGTTGGAGATGCTAGAGCCCCTGTGTGCATTGTTGGTGAAAATGTAAAATGGTGCAGCTACTATGGAAAACAGTATGGTGGCTCCTCAGAAAATTAAAAATAGAATCACCATAATATCCAGTAATAACACTTCTGGGTACATACCCAAAATAATTGAAAGCAAGTACTTGAATATTTGTACACCCACATTCACAGCAGCATTATTCACAGTATCCAAAAGGCAGAAGCAGCAATCCAGGTGACCACACATAAATGAACGGGTAACATACCTTACATACAATGGAATGTTATTTAGCCTTAAAAAGGAAGGAAACTCTGACACTTATTAGAACATGACTGAACCTGAAGACATTAAGTCAAATAAGCCAGTTGCAAAGAAGTAAGTCTGTATGATTCCATTCATATGAGGTGCTTAGTCAAATTAATGGAGACAGAAAGTGGAGTGGTGGTTGCCAGGGCTGGGGGTTGGGGAAATGGGGAGTCAGTGTTTAAAGGGCAGAGCTGCAGTGTGGAAAGATGAAAATGTTCTGGAGATGCATTGTGGTGATGGTTGCACAACTCTGTGAATGTACTGAAAGCCACTGGACTGCACACTTAAAAATGGTAAAAGTGGTGATATGATTTGGCTATGTCCCCACCCAAATCTCATCTTGAATTGTAGCTCCCATAATTCCCACGTATTGTGGGAGGGACAAGGTGGAAGGTAATTGAATCATGGGGACAGGTCTTTCCTGTGATGTTCTCGTGATAGTGAATGGGTCTCATGAGATCTGACGGTTTTATAAAGGAGTTCTCTGCACGTGCCCTTTCTCCTGCCTGCCACTATGTCAGACATGACTTTGTTCCTCATTTGCTTTCCGCCATGACTGTGAGGCCTCCCCAGCCATATGGAACTGAATCAGTTAAACCTCTTTCCTTTACAAATTACCCAGCCTTGAGTATGTCTATATTAGCAGCATGAAAAGACTAATACAAGTGTTAACTTTTATGTTATATGTATTTTGCCATAATTTAAAGAAAAAAGAATAAAAGAGTATATGGTGAGATGTGAAAACAAAGAAAAATGTCTCCTGGGAAGACACACAATCCTATTGCACCATGGGCACTGCCAAACACCCTGTTTTTTCCCAGTGGTGGTGGAGAGAGGGCACTTGGTCACCAAACATGTAATGAGCACCCACAGTGATGAGCTGGCAGGTGACCTGGAGGGTGCAAAGAAACAGATGGCAGAGCTCCTGCCTGCAAGCAGAGCATCCTACAAGAAAGGAAGATAGACAGACACAAAAGTCCATGGCACAAATAAAGAGATGAGTGTAGGCATGAGGTAAGATCACAATGGCTACAGTCTTTTACAGTCATTCAAATGTTATATCTTTTTACCTGATTAGCTTATTCCATGAAAGGTCAAGGACAGCATCGGTATGCCCTTCTGCTGAGGAACTCTGTAATAATTGTTTTAATTATTTTTTGTATTAAAGTACCCCCGTAATAAAACTGAATATATTAATTTGCAAGATTCTTTAAACCTTAAGATTGTTTTGTTTTGAGATGGAGTCTCGCTCTGTTGTCCTGGCTAGAGTGCAGTTACATGATCTCAGCTCACTGCAACCTCCACCTCCTGGGTTCAAGCAATTTTCCTGCCTTAGCCTCTTAAGTAGCTGGGATTACAGGCACACGCCCCCATGCCCAGCTAATTTTTGTATTTTTTGTGGAGATGGGGTTTTGCCACATTGGCCAGGGTGGTCTGGAACTCCTGACCTCATGATCCACTCTCAGCCTCCCAAAGTGTTGGGAGTGTGAGCTACTGCACCCGACCTATTGTTTTGATATTATATAAACTTTTGAAGACTAAAAGAAAGAAAACCTTGTCTCCCTGTTAGAGACTCATGATAAATTTCATTACAGGGGCTGGGCATGGCGGCCCACACTGTAATCCCAGGACCTTGGGAAGCTAATGTGGGAACATCGCTTCAGGCCAGGAGTTCAAGACCAGCCCAGCCAACATAGCAAAACTCTGCCTTTACAAAAAAGTCAAAACTTAGCCAGGCATGGCAGCATGAGCCTATAGTCTCAGCTACTTGGGAAGCTGAGGTAGGAGAATAGGAGGATCTCTTGAGCCCAGGAGTTTGAGGCTGCAGTGAATCATAATTGTGCCACTGCACTCCAGTCTTGGGAGACAGAGCAAGACCTTACCTCTTAAAAAAAAAAAGAAAGAAAAAAATTTCTTTACAGGGAACAAGGAAGAAACTATAGTAATTTACTTTTTTAGAGACAAAATATCGCTCTATCACCCAGGTTGGAGTGTAGTGGCACACGATCATGGCTCACTGCAGCCTCGACCTCCTGGGCTCGAGCACTCCTCCCACCTAGGCCTCCCAAAGTGCTGGGACTATAGGCATGAGCTACTATGACTGGCCTAGCAGTTCTTTTTTTGCCTTGAGACAGTCTCGCTCTGTCACCCAGGCTGGAGTGCAGTGGTGCGATCTAAGCTCACTGCAACCTCTGCCTCCCAGGTTCAAGTGATTCTCCTGCCTCAGCCTCCCCAGTAGCTGGGATTACAGGCACACACCACCACACCCAGCTAATTTTTGTATTTTTAGTAGAGACAGAGTTTCACCATGTTGGCCAGGCTGGTCTCGAACTCCTGACCTCAGGTGATCCACCCACCTCAGCCTCCTAAAGTGCTGGGATTACAGGTGTGAGCCATGTGCGTGGCCCAGCCTAGCAGTTCTTAATCTAGGTACTGTAATTATACAAATATCATTATGGCTCCCAACCCTCATAAAACCTAACAGTTTTAAAAGTTGCAGGAGTTAATACATGGATAATTAGAATTCAACACAATAACAGAATTTTTTTTTTTTACAGATTAGTGTATCTGTATAAATAGCTACTGTATTTGGAGGAGGCTCATAATCCGAGAGTCCTTCATCTATGGTAGCTATTCATATTAATATACTAGCTTTGAACTAGTTTTGTGTAAGAAAGAACAACATGACAATGGAGGTTTTATGCAATCAGAAATAAGTTTTCTTTGGATGGGCTTTTCAAAACTAAAAATTACAATAATTTCATAACTACCTATCCCATCTCACCAAGAATACCTGATTGAAAAAGTGTATGTTCTTACCCTTCACCCCTACTCCCGAGTAAACTTATCTCTGACATTAGAGTTTAAATATTTATTAACTTCTTTACCTTCTTTCCTTTCTTTTTCTTCTTTTTTGAAAGTTTACTTCCGAGTGTGAAGACTGGCTCTAAAGAGTCCACTATATCAAGGTCCCACACTTCAATAACAGGGGTCATGTTTCCTACAGCAATGTAATTTCCTATGGGAGGAAACGATGCGTGTATGATTACACAAAAAAAGACATACAGAACTTCTAATCAAATACATTACACTGTAGATCAACTGAAAAATGCTTTAGAGCAGTGCTTCTCAAACTTATATGCATATGCAGCATCTGAATATTACAAATGCAGATTGTATTTCAGGTGGTTCTGGGTGGGCAGTTCTAACTAGTTCACAGGTGATAACCATGCTGTGCTGCTGCTGGTCTTTGGGCCACAATTTGAGTAAGAAAGGCTCAATCTCTTGGCCCCAGTGTTTTCACTTACATAATGAGAATAACCCTCCTCCCTTCCTCCTTCATGGGGTGCTGCGGGGATGAAGATCAGATCAGATCATGAATTGTGAACAAGGTTTGCAAACAAGATGTAAGAGAGTATAATCAGTGTTTACCTTTATTAAAAAGTACGGACCGGGGCAACTAATAGTGTGCAGATGTGGTTACAAAGACTAACATGAGAACCTAATTACTTGTGACAAGCCTCTTCATTTTGGTTTTCCCTTATGTTTTCTAAAACAAGTTATGCCACTGAAATCTAGCTGGTAACATCTCACACATCAGGCCATTTATACAGAGTCTGTATGGGACCTTTACAGTTCTACGGTCCAAAAGGCTTCAGGTCCCGTCCTTCAGCCTGTAGTAGAGCAGCTACCTCCTTACCTGTCTGAAGTCTGGGGATTTATGGACCCCAAACAATAAAGTGATGGTGTGTTAAGAACTCTAACTTCATAAAATAACAGTAACTTCAGAAAATATCAGCAACAATTCTGAAAACATTCAAGAGAATACATAATTTATGGAGCTAGGAGAAAATACGTAAGACTGGAAATCACTGAACAACCTTAAGTTTTCTAATTACCAGTAGAATCATCTGGGCTAGGATCAAAATTCAGCCATTCCACACTCAGAGGATATGCAGACAAGAGTATATCATGGTGTACATAAAAAGAGTCTTCTTCTTGATTATAAACTGAAAAGATTGGGAAAAGAGATTTTAATGCATCAGAACAAGTCATCAAAAATCACATCCCACTCAAAAAAACAAATTCTATTAAATGTATGTGAGCCATTATAAAGAGATTCTAGGCTGGGCACGGTGGCTGACGCCTGAAATCCCAATACTTTGGGAGGCCAAGGTGGGCAGATCACTTGAGGTCAGGAGTTCGAGACCAGTCTGGCCAACATGATGAAACCCCCGTCTCTACTTAAAATACAAAATTAGCAAAAATTAGCAAAATTAGCAAAAATTTAAGTCTACTGAAAATACAAAAATTAGCTAGGTGTGGTGGTACGCACCTGTAGTCCCAGCTACTAGGGAGGCTGAGGCAGGAGAACAGCTTGAACCCAGGAGGTGGAGGTTGCAGTGAGCTGAGATCACACCACTGCACTCCAGCCTGGGCAACAGAGTGAGACTCCATCTCAAAAAAAAAAAAAAAAAAAAGATTCCAATATCATGACTAAGCAAAAATTCTGCATGTCTAATACAGTCCCATCTTGTGGCATACCCCACAGGAGAAAATGAACACTGACATCTGATACTCCACCTGCATCCTTGTCAGATAAATGGTCCTGTCTTCTAGGTCATTCACAGAAAACAAATGTTCGTAAGGTCGCCACAAGAAGTACTTATTTTATCTTTTAATGGTCTAGCTGCTTATAACCCAAAAAGAACAAAAAATAGCACGGGAGAGAAATAACTCATATTTGGAAATGTAAATGCCTATCAAAAATTACTGTTCTTTAATATTTTTAAAAAAGGTTTATGAAGATGAACAATAGAAACAAAGCTCCCGATAACATCCTTTTGGAATATGGCGACTAACAGCTCCTTAACATTCACAGCTGTAATGTTAAGCAGCAAAAACACTGTAAAATCAACGACTAAGAAGTCTTTTTAAAATCTGAAACACTGATAAAACAGAACCCACTAATCAGAACCTCCCCATATGCTTTTTATTAAGAAAGAGGTAAATATGTAATAAGTTAAGGATTTTTTTTTTTAATTCCTCAGATCGCTGCTTCTGGAATCAATCCTGGGATTAGCAGATTTGTGTAATGTTCTATCACATCCCTATGATGAGAATTCACGTTCAAAATCATTAGACTGTGGTCCTACAAAAACCTCAACCATGTTCGATATACTCAGCTTACATTTTACATAAAATTGGTAATAATACTTTAAAACACTCTTAACCACGTGAGATCAATATTTGGATCAGTTTTAGAATATAAATTTGAAGTTATTCTTACACAGACATACTGGGAAATTTAGAAATTCCTTCCAAACCCAAATAATAAAGTATATCTATAATAACCTAACTTAGAAGGAAATGGAAATATAACAGCTTTAACTTCTTTCTCAGCTCCTCTTTGATCCTGAGTTCAAAGGAATGACTATAAGTTCTCAGATAGGAATGAATAAAAAAATCAATGATGACAAAAAAAACTGTAATAGGGTCTCAATTTTTTGAAATTAGAATTGGTCTTAAAAGCAAAGTAAACAAATGGTTTTCATTTGAAATATGTAAAAGTTCAAAGATACCAAGAGTTAGAAAGAATAACTTCACATTAAATTGCCTGCTATGCATAAATAGATCACAATGAGCCATGGGAATAAAATGGGCCTAATCTACAGGCTTCCCACGGACAGCCTTAAAGATTCTGAAGAGTTATAGAAATCCAAGCTAAACAATGGACGCTGTGATGAAGCAACCTAGAAGATGCCGATAAACATTAGGCCTAAGGGTTTTATTTTTTCAAGCTGTGCAACTGTGTTTCCTGTAACAAAAGGACTTATCAGCCTAATAATCTCTTTGAATCTTCAAAGTTTCAAGACGATCTGAAGACTGCTGGGGGAGGACAGTATCAGGCAAGGATGGACTTGTCTGAGGATATGAGCACAGTGGAAGGGGCATGAAAAACAAAAGGGAGAATCTGTAGGCAGAGTGCTTCAGACATTGTGGAAGTCCACTTTTAGCATATAAAAAACAGATTTTACATTAAAAATACCAAAGTGAGGCAAGCCATTCAATTAATATTAAATCAAAAATAGCAACATTTAAAAATATGATTTAAAAATTCCTATTTTCATGCCTACTTCTGATTACTGCAAAGCTTTCGCTTCTGGCTTTGGTACAAATATTCCTTGAAGTGGGAAAGGTGATCAAGATGTTTTGGTTCCAAAAAAGAAATGTGGCCCTTTGTGTTGAATAATTATGAAGAAAATAAAATGTTTTGCAAAGGGGAAATATCTGAAATAACTATTTAAAAAACATGAGAAAAACCTGTCTATCCAGTATAATCCACATAAAGAAAAAGTAGCCAGAAAATAAATTAGGAGTAAATATCCAAGGTGGCAAGTTATTAACTCAGAGGAATAGTATTATGCATTTTTATCTCCCTAAGAGATGGGGTCTTTCTTTGTCACCCAGGCTGGAGTACACTGGCGCAAACACAGAATCATAGCTCACTGTAGCCTAGAACTCAAGGGCTCAAGCGATCCTCCCGCCTTAGCCTCCCAAAATGCTGGGATTACAAGTGTGAGGCACCGCACCCGGCCTTCTATTTTCATATATAGTTTTACTTCCAGGTTTTTTATAGTGGGAGTAGGAGATGAGTGAAAAACAGGCAATCCTATTTGAATAAAAGATTAAAAACCTCTATGAGGCCAGGTGTGGTGGCTCATACCTGTAATACAGCACCTAGCACTTTGGGAGGTCAAAGCAGGATTGCTTGAGCCCAGTTCAGAGCAGCCTGGGCAACACAGTGAGACTCTGTTTATATATGAAAACAAAAAAAGACACCCCTATGAAAAATTTCCAGGGGACTTATTTCCATAGAAAATTCAGATACCAAAGTGATGTACTGGACTACACATGTCCAGAACAATAACCAAGAAATTGGCCACCTGTGTAAAAGTTAACTATGTAACCAACTTAAACAAGATACAATAGGATCTGGCACCTAAAAATGAAACAGTAACTAATTCACTTATTATTTTACCATCACTTAGAAAATCTTTTAGTTAGGGATTTGTCACTTACCATGCACCTCTAAATTGCACTGGTCCTGTTCAGCTCGGCCACAAACTATGAGATTATCACTAGGCTTGATCAAGAAATCTTCACGTTCATATTGTTCCTAAGTGAAAGGAAAAACATGTCATTGGCTAGAAGCACAGAGCCAGTAAGGTTTTTCAAACACTTAAGAGCATAGTTAGAAAAACAATGTAAATATTTACTGTATCTTTCAGAGTAACGTAAGGATCTTGATCATTACTCCCATAGACTGTAAGACCCAAGAGAGATTCACCAAGAGTCTCAGCATCTGTAAGAAAAATTGACACACTAAAATAATAAAATTGTCATCTTGACAAAAACATTTTTTCTATGACATCCATTCTTGGACTTACATGCAACCATCTATTTTATAACTATGGATCATCTAGAGTTGGGAACGGAAACTACGTAAGAAGAAGCAGGAATTTAAAAGCCATTTGTATTTGACCTTTGGAATGGATTTCAGACAGTCTTGGAATTCACAATCTTCCATTGAAAGAATTGTATTAGGGAATTAGACCCTTTTAGAAAATATGAGAACTCTCTTGAGATTCTCTACTAGCTCCCTGCATTCATGACTGAAGGTGCTAAAGAGAGGCAGCCTTGAGGACCTGCAAATAAAATGACCCTAAAACACTGAAATCAACACAATAAATAAGGGTTGCCTGGTCAAATAAAATTGAGAAATGACTAGTTTCAAAAAAATTAACCAGGTTACTCTACTGCACATGTTCTGATATGCTAATATACCTTATAAGCATATGAAAAATGAAATACTGTATGCTCTTTCCACTAAACTTACTTGAAAATGAAATTGTTCTTTTATGGCACATCTACAATGGTAACAAAGGATAACTCAGGAAAAGGAAGATACACTGAATTGTTAGAGGAAGCCACTTTGAGGAGGCAGGATTGATAGGTCTTAAACATGTGATAAGCAACAGAGAAAGCAATTTCTGCTACATGAGAAAGAGATGATTCTGAATGCCATCTCTCCAGGCTGGGTTAGCTCTTTGTTTCTCTGTATATCCATGGCACTCTGTCCCTAACAAGGTTGGAGCCCATAACCCAGAGTCCAGTGGAAAAAACTATCCTCTACTGGACTGTATCTACAGAAAAGATGCAGTGAAAAGAATGAAGGCTTTAGAGCCAGAGAGTGGTCAAAACTTAGCACCATCTTTAACCAGCTGTGTGCCACCGGTAAATGGAGGTAATGATTCCTTTCTAAGTACTGTGGATAATGAAAAATGAAGTTAATAGTAATCCATAGGACAGATGGCCAAGGGAACAAGGAAAAATGAGGAATGAACATCTAGATGGAAAAATGGATAAATGACAATTCAATTCAGATGGAGTGAAGAAATCAGGGTTACTTCTTGTCTGAAGGAAAAGAGGTACACCACCAATAAGAAGACGGAAACTAGAGGTATCAATTCTGGAAGGATGATGCAAAACTCCCAGCTACCTCTGCAATCCCTTTCTTTCATGTCCTCCTCCTCATTCCTAGTGCCCCAAGCCAGGCCCTCATTGCTTCTGGCCTAATTTATCTTAAGTTTCTGCTCCTCTAAGAGATTCCCCTATCTCCCAACCTGTTCTCCACTGCTGCCAGAGTTAACTTCCTAAAGTGCATGTTCAATTATCATGTGTTCCATGTTCAAAAACCTTTAATGATTTCCTCCCGCACAGAGAACACACAGATTGCTAAGCCTGGTATTCTAAGTTTACTGGGACCCAGTAAGTCTTTTTTCCAGACTTCCCAGCAACTCCCCATCCACCTTCTCTGTGCTTCACTCATGCAGATCAACCTGCCGAGCATTTCCCCTTCTTTGGGTCTTTTTCCAGGCTGTTACCATTACACACATCAGGTCAAGCTCAACACTGCTCTGGCACTAAAGGCTTCCTATAGTTTGTCACATTCCACTAAATTTTCCTCTTACTTGGCTCAGTTCTACCTCCACAATGTTATCTACAGGGCTCAAACATGCCCCGCCTGGGGCATTCAGGCCAAGACAGCTAATTGACTTTGGTCAATCCCATCTCCACCCAGAACCTACTTCCTCATTTCTCATTGCATGTCCGTTGTTTACTGATCTTCCTGTGCCCAACACAGACCATGTCTCATGTCCTATTCTTCACGCACTCCAACCACACTGCTCTTCCAGACACCCTACAGATTGGGTATCTGGAAGTGCTCACCATCAACCCATACGTGTCTGATTTTTTTAAAATGTTCTATTACAGAAATTTTGAAAAATGAACATTAGTAGAGAGGGCATCATGAACCTTGTATTACCTTGCTTTAACAATTAACACTATTTCCTCAATGTCATTTTCGACCCTTCCTCTCCCCATCTCTGGAGTTTTTCAGGCCAAGGCGGGCAGATCATGAGGTCAGGAGATTGAGACCATCCTGGCTAACATGGTGAAACCCGTCTCTACTAAAAATACAAAAATTAGTTGGGTGTGGTGGTGTGTGCCTGTAATCCCAGCACTCGGGAGGCTAAGGCAGGAGAATCGCTTGAACTAGGGATTGGGAGGCTGCAGTGAGCCGAGATCACGCCACAGCACTCCAGCCTGGGCAACAGAGCAAGATTCTGTCTCTCTCACACACAAAAAGTCTATTATTTTACTCAGCATTTCAATGACACTGTAACAGATACGGATATTTTTAAGTGTCTGATTATAATTGCTGTAAGACTCTGTAAAACTTTTTAAATTATTTAGACATGGTGTCTTGCTGTCGTCCAGGATGGAGTGCAGTGTGATCTTAGTTGACTGCAGCCTTGAACTCCTGGGCTTGAGCGATCCTGCTGCCTTAGCCTCCCAAGTAGCTGGGATTACAGACATGAGCCACCATGCTCCGCTCTGCTATGACTTTCTTATGTAGTATTTTAACCACCAATTTAACAGGTAGTTGCAATTTAACAGGTAGTTGTGATTTTACTTTGTCACAGATAACATTTGTATTAAGAGTTAATTTTTGTTTCAGATCATCTATATTTTGATTTTATAATTTCGAAGTAGCTGATTCTAGCTATCAGGAGTCCAGGAGTCCCTTCAGCTCCCAAATATGCAGATTAACTGGGAATTACAAGTTAAATAAATAACTTATTTAACCTGCTCAGTGTGCCAAATGCCTATTTCTCAAACCCCAAGATTAGGGGTTAGTGCCACTTAGGGTAGCACATTCCAAAAGAAACAAAGCGAGCTTACCCAGCTTTTGTCAGACCGTTTTCCATTTATCTTTATACTTACTTCCCTCAGAAGAGCAATATACATAGTTGTCATCTCAGCTCACTTTATTCCCCCCCAAGGCTTTCTATACAAACTTCTAATTCTAATCTGTCTCCTGCTCTATTTCCTTTTTCTCTTCCCACCCATGATTTTCTTTTTCTTTTTGAGATGGAGTCTCACTGTGTTACTCAGGCTGGAGTGCAGTGGTGTGATCTTAGCTTACTGCAGCCTCCGCCTCCCAGATTCAAGCGACACTCCTGCCTCAGCCTCCTGAGTAGCTGGGATTACAGGGGCCTGCCACCACGCCTGACTAATTTTTGTACTTTTAGTAGAGACAGGGTTTCGCCACGCTGGCCAGGTTGGTCATGAACTCCTGACCTCAAGTGATCCACCCGTCTTGGCCTCCCAAAGTGCCGGGATTATAGGGGTGAGTCACCGCACCTGGTCTCTTTTTCTAATTATCTCCAAAAACAGCATCTCAAAATGCACACAGTAGTCCCCCCTTATTCACGGGGATACATTCCAAAACACTTAGTGGTGGTCTAAAACCACAGATAGTATACAAACCTTATATACATTGTTTTTCCTATACATACCTAGGAATCAAATAATTTTAATAATATACTGTAATAAAAGTTATATGAAAGTCATCTCTCTCAAAAAACTGTACTTTACTCACCTATTTTCAGACTGCAGTTGACTGTGGCTAACTGAAACCAAAGAAAGCAAAACCGTGGATAAGAGGGCACTACTGTATTCTGAGAAAACCGACTGCAGTTGAGGAAAAGGTATATGGATATAAGTTCAAGCACACCATAGCATTGTAACTACATACAAAAACTCACAAGTGGGTTACAAATGATTAAACCTGATATATGCAATAAAATATACCGGACTTTTTTTTTAGATCCTAGATTTGTATCTTAGATTATTGAGTTAATCTTCTAAACTAGTTTAGGAATCATGCTGTCTGCCCAAGTCTTCAACCAGATTATCTTACTGATATCAAGAACAATAAAATCTAAGAGTAAAGCTTTGGAACACCACAAACATGATCCAACATATTAAGCTTATAATTACAAACCAGTAGAAGTGGATACACTCTAACCTGGGTCATCTTCCTCATCATATTTATCTAGGTCGTACTCAGCCAGCTCATCCTCATCGAGCGTCCTGTCGTCCTCTGGGTCACCATCCTCCAGGGGCTCTCTTGGGCGTGCCTGGGTGCGTGCACTCTGCATGCCATCTTCTGAAGGACTGCCTGTCTCCTCTTCATCACTGCCACCACCTTCTTCTCTATGAGCACAGAAAGAAAAAGAGAATCACCCAAATGGCACCTTCCAATAACAAGACCACCTGGTCATCATTTAAGATGCAGATTTCATCTGGTCCTAAACTTAACTGCAATTTCTCCTTTGCCTCAGCAATGAGACGTTTTACTTCTTCTTTACTCAGCTCTACCTGTAAGAGAGGAAAGATTTCATTACAATATGTGTAAGGAAATCATCAGAATTCTTTGAATTAAAAAGTAGTTTGCAAACAAATGTAAAACGTAACGTCAAGCAATGTCATCAAGATAAGAATCAAACATCCAGACTCTGCATTAAAAAAATACAGATTTCATAGATCCTTACAATTAAGATCCCTCCCCACCTGAAACTTCAAAATTCATGCTCATTCTACTCTACTTCTCAGTCTTAAAACCCCAAAGACTGGTTTTGGTAAAGTGGCTCTGAGGTACTCGTCTGGTTTTCTTCCAGCTATCTCTGACTCTATCTAGGGCACCTCCCTCTCTTCCCTGGGGGCATTGCTTAACAAACCACCCTTAAATTAGTCCTCTGTTTTCTGTTTTTTGTTTTTGTTTTTTTTTTGAGACAGAGTGTCACTGTGTCACCCAGGCTGGAGTACAATGGCGCTATCTCGGCTCACTGCAACCTCTGCCTCCCAGGTTCAAGCAATTCTCCTGCCTCAGCCTCCTGAGTAGCTGGAATTACCGGCGTGTGCCACCATGCACGGCTAATTTTTGTATTTTTAGTAGAGACAGGGGTCTCACCATGTTGGTCAGGCTGGTCTCGAACCCCTCACCGCGTGATCCACCCACCTCAGCCTCCCAAAGTGCTGGGATTACAGGCGTGAGCCACCGCGCCTGGCCTATTCCTCTGTTCTTTTCCCTGTTATCACTGCCACACAGTCACTCATCAGGCTCATGTCCTTGCAAAGCTCATTCATTCTCAAGACTGAAACCACCACCTCTGATTATTCCAAACTTTCTTCTCTCTAATCTTATATTCCATTTCCATTTCTCCAACTGCCTACAAGACTTCCCACCTGAATATCCTTTATCCTAATATTACCAGGTTCAAAGCTGAATTCAATCTCTCTACTTCACTGAATCAATGCTTCAGTACCTTTTAAAAACACCCCTTTCACGGCTGAGTGCAGTGCCTCACGCCTGTAATCCCGGCACTTTGGAAGGCTGAGGTGGGAGTATTCCTTGAGCCCAGGAGTTTGAGACCAGCCTGGGCAACACTGGGAGATCCCCATCTCTACAAAAAATTAAAAAATTAGTCAGGCATGGTGGTACACGCCTGTAGTCACTTCAAGAGACTGAGGTGGTTGGATTACTTGGGACCCAGGAGGTTGAGGCTGCAGTGAGCCATGACTGCACCACTGCACTCCAGCCTGGGTTTTAGGGCAAGACTCTGTATCAGAAACAAAAACACCCCTATTACAACTAAACTGTAAGCTCTCTGAAGACAGAAACTGGCTTGCCATTGTATATCTCAGCACGTAGTTCAGTGCCTGGCCAACAGTGGTGATGCTTAATGACTGACGAATAAATCAATCACCTAGTTTCCACTACAATGCCTCTAGTAATATGGACATCCTCTTGAGAATTCCATTGTGGGATAGCTCCAGAAATTAGTTGCTTGATTAAAAGATGCTTATTTGTCCAGTTTCTTTTATTTATTTTTAATTTTTTTTTGAGAGGGAGTCTTGCTCTGTTGCCCAGGCTGGAGTGCAGTGGTGTGATCTTGGCTCACTGCAGCCTCCACCTCCCGGGTTCAAGTGAATCTCCCACCTCAGCCTCCCGTGTAGCTGAGATTACAGGCGTGCACCACCATGCCCGGCTAATTTTTGTATTTTAGTAGAGATGGGGTTTCACCATGTTGGCCAGGCTGGTCTGGAACTCCTGACCTCAAGTGATCCACCTGCCTCAGCCTTCCAAAGTGCTGGGATTACAGGCGTGAGCCACCACGCCCGGCTTTAATTTTAATTTTTAAGAGATGTGGCACAGCCACCGCTCTCTGCAGCTATGAACTCCTGGGCTCATGCGATCCTCCCACCTCAGCTTCCTGAATGACTGGGATTACGGGCACGAGTCACCGCAACTAGCTTGTCCAATTTCTCTTAATTGGTCCAAGTTTTCCGTTCTGGGATTTCATAAAATAAATGCAACCTCTTTTTCCTATAAACTCTTCAAATATTGGTTCCCAGACTTGTCTGTACATTAGAATCACCTAGGGAATCTTAAATAATTTAGGCTACACTCCAGGCTAATTACAACACAATATTTGGGAGTGGGACATAAACATTAGTATTTTTTTAACCTCCCCAAGTGTGAGATTGTCAATGTGTAGATTCACTTGGAAATCACTGTCTTCAAGTATTTGAAAGGCTATGTCTCTTTTTAATAACTGTTTCCTCCAACAATTTTTTGTGAGATAATTTTCTGTCCCTATTCTATAAATATACACCGAGTGCCTACCATCAACCAAACCCTGGAGAAACAGTGGTAAATAAAACACAGTCCGTGCCCAGGTGGAATTTACAACTACTGGGACTACTCCCAACCCTCATTCCTGTTAACTCCATGTCCAAGCCAATCATATTCCTATCACCATCATTATTATCTTGGTCAATTACATTCAAATCAACCCCTTTTACTGTTTGGTTGCACTTACTCCCACTGACAAATGTGCACATGTCGACTCCATACACGCAGGGACTTTTTCTGTTTTGTTTATGCCTATCCCAGGACCCTGAACAATGCCTGGCCTACAGAAAGCACTTAGTATCCAGGAATGAGTGAATTAAGTAATCTTCACCTCTGCTACAGTCTTAGTCTTCAACTCCTGTAGGTTTTTCACGTGTTACATTTACCGCTCATCCTCACTGCCGCCATCAAGGTCTCACCTGGATTACTGCACCAAATTCCCAATTCATCTCCCAGCCTCATGACATCTTAGTCTCCACACCTGTTTTTCTACACCACACTCATCCTCACTCCTTCAGACACGGAACACAGGAGTGGAAAGTGGAGTTTTCATGCTCTCTTCCCACTTACGCTTGAAAATGCATTTGGGTGCTAGTGAAGCTGTGGTGTGGTCAAAAAGCCTTTTGGGGTATTACCCACCAAAACAGCAGCCTACCCCTTTCCGGCCTGCTAAGTCCACGTGCTTGCGAATTTGGGGATGGGGCTGGGCTTGAGGGTGGGAACAGTGAGGAGGCGCGGCCCCTGACTCCCCAGGCTCAGGAGAACCAGACTCTCTGAACCGCAGCTCTAATCGCGACAATCGGGGCAAAGCCGCCCTCACCCCAGCCAGTCGCACCAGCCAACGCCCCAAGTTCTGGGTCCACGTTCCCCTAGTCGGGCGGACTCGCAGTGCCGTAAAGACGCTGCTCCCCTTGTCTCCCAGCGACCAGGCCTCACCTTGTCTGGTGTCTCTTTGGCCACGCCGCAGCGGACCCAGGCCACGCACGTCACCTGACGGCTGCGGTTCATGATCCTTAGGTCAAGGGCGTGTCAGGCTAGAAACCCGGCCGCAGCCGGCGGGACCACTGCCGCGCTGCGGCCACACGCTCGGGGCGCCGCACTGGGCCACTGCCAGGGCAGAGCGCATGCGCGGGCTCCTACTCGGGCAACGTTGGCGCTCGTTTTGTCGTCATTTTGAGGCGCCGAATGGGAAATGGCAGGAGACAGAATGGAAGCGGAAGCAGCCAGACGAGGAATCCACGTGGGCTGGGCTGGGCTGGGCTGGGCTGGGCTGGGCTGGGCTGTGTTGAGTATCGAGAAAAGGCTTTTCAGTACCGCATGTGACGATGCCTGCGGGCTTTGTAAAGGCCAAGAAAATATTTGGGACTGTAGGGGTCAGTCAGAAGCAAAGTTCCACCAGTCTTTATTTTGCTTGCAGTTCCGTAGACTTCAAGCTGACAAATGGCAGAGGTTTGTGGTTTGCGTTTTTTTAAAGCTTTCTCCAAAATGAATTTGTCGTTTCACGGAGGTCCCACCATTACGTTCCTAAATGTTACTTTCTCACCTTAAAACATTGGTCACCAATTATATACTAAGTATGCGGTATTGATTTAGTATTGGCAAACACAAAGTGCTTGCTTATGTTGAAGTCGCTGTTTTGAGTGCGGTATATCCACGTGATTACTTACCCCTTTGTGGGAGGTCCTATTTCCCTTTTACACCTGGGAAAACAGGGAAAACAGCGATCCTTCCCAAGGTCACACTGCTAGTAAGTGGTGCAGCTGGGATATGAACCCAGGCAGTGTGACTCCCTTGTGTTTATGTTACGCTTCTCAGCTAAGATCAGTCATCAGTTAGAACTTGTGAGTGGCTGGATGACTGTAGAATGGAAAATCTCAAACTAGCATCCCAGAAAAAGCTGGGTTTTGATCTCTTTTTCTTGGCTATGTGGCACTGTACTGGTCATTTACCCTCAATGCATCTACCTCTGAGAGAGGCAAGCAAAAGAAACAGGAAGGTGGCTGCTATGGGGAAACAGTGGCAAGGATAAACTGGCAGTACACATGATCTTCCCCAGTCGCATTGTCAAACGGGGGGTGGCTACATGTGGGCTCTATTCGGGGACCTTTTTGCAACACATTTATCTTTATATACAATATTTTACTTGGTTCTCACAACACTTTGTTTTAAAGATGAAGTTACAATCCCCAATAGTCAAATACTTTCCTACTCATCACACACACAGGAGCTGATACAACTACCAGTTCTGTCACCAGCTCTACTCAGCCTAGTGCCCTTGGCAATCTCCCAGCCTGAGGAGAGATCGTCCCAGGAGTAAATTGCTCATTGTTTGTGTAGGCAGATTTGTTCATTAAGGCTTCTCCCCCGCTCTGTTTCTGTAAGATGATTCTTCTGTGGTTTCTTTGCTTTTAATCCATTTTAGAAAGATCATATGGCAGATAATATGTTTCAAGGATGGCTGCAACAATATAGTCCTTCACACATGTTTATCTGCAATGTGATCTTGATATTCCTGCATCAAAGCACACCCCCGCCCCCAACTTGAATCTGGGTAGTTGTAGGTCTGTTTTGGCCAATAAAGTATGACAGAAATGACACTTCCAAGGTTAAGTCATAAATGGGATGCAGATTTTGCTTCCCCACCTCCACACCCACTTCTCCACCTCTACACTCCCCTTCCCTGCCACTGCCCACTGGTAGAACACTAATGTTTGGAGCCCTGAGCCACCATATAAAGTTTGGCTACTGTATTAGTCTGTTCTCACACTGCTAATAAAGACATACCCAAGACTTGGTAATTTATAAAGAAAAAGAGGTTAATGGACTCACAGTTTCAGTTGGCTGGGGAAGCCTCACAAACATTACAGAAGGCAAAAGAAAGGCATGTCTTACATGGCAGCAGGCAAGAAGAGAGCATGTGCAGGGGAACTCCCCTTTATAAAACCATCAGATCTCGGCTGGGTGCAGTGGCTCACGCCTGTAATCCCAGCACTTTGGGAGGCCGAGGCAGGTAGATCACAAGGTCAGGAGTTCAAGACCAGCCTGGCCAATATAGTGAAACCCCGTCTCTACTAAAAATACAAAAATTAGCCAGGCGTGGTGGTGCATGCCTGTAGTCCCAGCTACTTGAGAGGCTGAGGCAGGAGAATCACTTCAACCCAGGAGGTGGAGGTTGAGGTGAGCCAAGATCACGCCACTGCACTCCAGCCCAGGCAACAGAGCAAGACTCTGTCTAAAAAAAAAAAATACTAAATAAAAATAGTTAATAAAACCATCAGATCTCATGAGACTCATTATCGTGAGAAAAGCACAGGAATACCCCATCCCCATGATTCAGTTGCCTCCCACTGGGTCCCTCCTACCACACGTGGGGATTATTACAATTCAAGGTGAGATTTGGATGGGGACACAGAGCCAACCCATATCAGCTACCCTGAGCCCACTATGCTGTGAGGAAACCAAACCACATGGACAGACCACATGTGGTACTCCAGTAGACAGTTCTGGTTTTTGAGTTAACACAGACTTATAAATGAGAGTGTCCAGCTACCAGACATTGATTCACTCCCAGCCTTTGAGTTTGCTCAGCTGAGACGCAGCCATCATGGTACAGAGACAAGCCATCCCCACTGAGCCCTGCCCAAAGTTCTGACCCCCAGAATCTGTGAGTTTAGTAAAAGATTGTTTCTAACCACTAACTTTTAAAAAAAATCCTTCCATAATTTCTTTTTTATTCTGGTAAAATATACATAACACAAAATTTGCCATTTTTAAAAAAAGACAGATTTAGGGTGGGCTCAGTGGCTCGGCCTAAATCTACTTGGCCCTCCTTTGAGAGGCCAGCACTTTGGGAGGCCAAGGCAGGAGGATGACTTGAGCCCAGGAGTTTGAGACCGGCCTGAGAAACATAGCAAAACCTTGTCTCTACAAATAAAAAAATTAGCTGGGCATGGAGGTGTGCACCTGTGGTCCCAGTGATGGCAGCAGCTGCTGCCATCATGCCGGCTACAGCAAGGAGGCACAGCTGGGGCTGCATGCTCCATGGAGCTGGTGGGAGCCCTGTCCCTTCTGAGTTGGGGTGGGAGCTCCCCGGATACTGCTGCAGTCACCCAAACTGCAGCTGCAGACCCAGGCCTCCTGCTTTATGGAGCAGGCAGCAGCCACCCAAACTGCAGCTGTGGATCTGAGCCTCCCTATGCTCTTGGTGGGGGTGGCGGGAGCAGGCAGGATCTGCCCTCCCAGGTGCAGCTGCAGCCACCTGACCAGTGACTGCAGACCTGGGCCTCCTGCTCCATAGAGTAGGCAGGAGCTGGGGACAAATGGGATCCCTGCCCCTCCCGAGTTGACAGGGTGGGAACTCCCAGGGTGCAGCTGTGGCTGCCCTCCCGGGTGCAGGACCAGGCCATCTATATAGTCTATGGTCTCAGGGGACCGGGAAGGGCCCCCAACCCTGTCACTCAGGGCTGTCTGCTTCTACTGCCTGACTTCTCTCCTTTCTTGGAACCTGCTCAGATCTTGGAGCGGCCTTGGGGATGAGCCCCAGGGCCATGAATGGCATCAGGAGGCAGACAGATTCCTGGGCTGCGGTTCCCCAGTAAGGCCTGATCTTCAGGCCAGGGAGAGCCTGAAGGCTGGGGTCCAGCTCCCAGTTCTGACGCCGGGAATGGAGACTCATGGTGCCTCTTCTGGGCCACCAGGGGCCACCCATGGACCAATCGGCATGTACTTCCTCCCCTCTGAGGTCCATAAAAGCCCAGGCTCAGCCAGCGCCTGAGAGAGGATGGCCAGAGCAGGGCAGAGGACGCAGAGACTATGGAAGGACCAGCTGCAGAGAGCAGCTCTCCTCTACTGATAGCTGGAGATGACAATACGACTTGCCGGCACAGAGGAGCCACCCTCGCTGAGCCTCCGCTCTGCTGAGAGCTGAACACTCGACTGGCCGACCTGCCCAGAGAGAGGAGCTACCCACTGTGGGTCTTCTCCGAGCTGTTTTAACACTGAATAAAGCTCATCTTCAGCGTGTTCACCCTTCACTAGTCTGTGTTCCCCATTCTTCCTGGACTCAGGGTAAGAACTCGGGCAAAGGTGCCACCTGCCACAGAGGTTTCTGGCCAGAAAATCGACACCTCAAAGATCCCATAACACCAGCTATTCGGGAGGCTGAGGTGGGAGGATTGCTTGAGACCAGGAGGTTGAGGCTGCTGTAAGCCATGATGGCACCCACTACCTGGGTGACAGAGTGAGATCCTATCTCACAAACTAAAAAATAAAAAGGAAAAAAAAAACAAACCCTGAGTTGCAGGTTTGGTGCTCCCTTCTTGCAGAGTCCAATAACAAGAATGAGGTCTGGTATAAAAAAAGTGACTTGGCCGGGCACGGTGGCTCACGTCTGTAATCCCAGCACTTTGGGAGGCCAAGGCCGGTGGATCACCTGAAGTCAGGAGTTTGAGAGCAGCCTGGCCAACATGGTGAAACGCTGTCTCTACTAAATACACAAATATTAGCCAGGTGTGCTGGCACATGCCTGTAATCCCAGCTACTTTGGGAGGCTGAGGCAGGAGAATTGCTTGAACCTGGGAGGTGGAGGTTGCAGCGAGCCAAGATCGCACCATTGCACTCCCGCCTGGGTGAAGAAGCGAGACTCTGTCTCAAAAAAAAAAAAAAAAAAAAATTAAAGTGACTTAATTCCAAAGCTAGCTTAAGGGAAGAAGTATAGGCTTCCTGCCTTAAGGGTAGGAAGTATAGGCTTCCTTCTGGGGCAGAAAGCTGGGGCTTTTAAAGGAGGATGTGGCAGGAATGGCATGCATGGGAAAGGGCAGGCAAATAGGGACCTCTGTGACTTGCTTCAGTGCCTTATCTACCAGATGGTTGAGCTGGTGCCTTCATGGGCAGAATTAAGTTGTAAAAATGGCCCTTGTCTCCAGATACTCTCCAGGTGAGAGTATTTTGTAGGAGACACCCCATGGTTGTAAATTGACTGTTGTCTCTCGAGGCGGTCTCCTGGTGCGAGAAATTTCCACTCTGGAGCTTTTAAGCACATAGTTAGATAAGCTTGCCCTGTAGAGTGTCTGGTGAAGGGAAGGTAAAAGGTTATAATTGCATTTCTAAAGAGCTAAGTAGGAAGTGGGGAACAGGGCAAAAGGAGAAAAGAGAAAAGAATAATGAAATTAAAAAAATAACTCATTCTCTTAAAAACGGGGGGTGCTTGGTTACAACTCTGTCATCTAAGCTGGGTGCAGTGGCATGATCATAACTCATTGCAGCCTCGAACTTCACCATTTTTAAGAGTATAGTTTAGTGGTAGTAAGTACTAAATCACTAAGTTTTGAGGTCATCTTTTAATGCAGCAATAATAAAGCAGGTGAGAACTGTGCTATATTTAGAATAGAGCACATGAACTGATTTCTTAGCAGAGGCTGATGTATTAACCCCTGGCTAGGCTTACGTGGGCTCACCTGGTATACGGGAATGGGCTTAGGCTTGAGTATTTGACTCTAGGTCTTTTGCCCCCGTGGGTTGCCCTCTCATGAGCCAGCTTCTGCTCCATGATGGCCCAGTCCCTGTCACCTTTGCTGTCACACCCAGCACAGTGCCTGGTGCAGGGTGGGCTCTTGGTAAATATTAACAGTTGTTAAATGAGTGAATAAGTTAAATAATAGAAGGTAAGCTAGGACTCCAGTTATTTTAGGCCTGCTCAACTCAGCTTCTTTTACAGGACTTACTTCTGACGTTCTGCCACTTCAGCCCAAGCTGTGAATTCCTTTTAAAAATGAAAATCCCATGGCAGCAGGTATGATTAGTTCCTTATAATGAGAACTGAAAGAGATTGAGCTTAAGTAGCTCTGTTTCTGAGCCTTATTATTGGGAACTGATGAACGTATTTAACTCGGAAAAGTCTCTTTGCCAGAGGCCAGAAAAAATGTCGTTGGTGGCACGCTGGCTATTCTTAGTTAAGGGTCCTAGAGGATCGAACCCTGGGTCGTGCCAGGCTCTTGTTACACCCTTTAGTTCAGTGTCATCTGTACTTTGGCTCATAAACATTTTTTTCTAAATGGCATTGAGTGCTGGGAAGGAAAGGAAGGCTGTGGTACCCTCCTCCCCCATTGTACAAGGCTCTGTTTCTTGCTCCTCCTCTGGCTGACCCTACAATATTAGCTGATAAGGAGTGGGAGGAATGATAGCTACCAGTTACCAAGTGCTAGAGACTTAGACCACAAATAGATTTGACAGTGACAAAATCAGGTGTACAAAAATGAAACTTGATTTTTCTAGAACTGAAGTTAATTGGCATTTTCACAAGGACAAGAGCCATGAGGGTCTTGTTACCACAGTATTGCCAACACCTGGCAGAGTGCCTGGCACAGCAAATTTCAGTAAATATTCGTTGAATAAATGAATAATATTAGAGTTCTAAACTGAAGTTCAAATACATTAGGAAGGCTAGGCGTGGTGGCTCAATCCTATAACCCCAGCACTTTGGGAAATCGAGGTAGGTAGATCACCTGAGTTTGAGACCAGCCTGACCAATGAAACCTCGTCTCTACTAAAAATAACAAAATTAGCTGGGCATGGTGGCATGCGCTTGTAGTCCCACCTACTTGGGAAGCTGAGGCAGGAGAATCGCTTGAACCTGGAAGGCAGAGGTTGCAGTGAGCAGAGATCGATCGTGCCACTGTACTCCAGCCTGGGTGACAGAGCAAGACTCTGTCTCAAAAAAAAAAAGAAAAGAAAAAAATTCAGGAAACTTGCCCAGTGTCACAGAGTTAGTAATTGCAAGATACTACCCCGACTCCTGAGATAGGATCCTGTCTGTCATGTGACACACGTTTTCTAGTAGAGTTGCTCATCAATTCATTCATTCATTCCTTGGTCTGTCAGGACTCTATTGAATGCAATTGACAGCTAACCAACTCCAATTGCTTTGGGCAAGAAAGAGAATTTATATGCTTGGTAGCTCAAGAACCTATTGACTTAAATAGTTTCAGACATAGCTGGATCTAGGGGCTGCAGCCACTGTCATCAGGATTGGACCTCTCTCCCATATTTTGTCTCTGTCTTCCAATCTGTTCACTTAACTTTAAGCCATCAGCAGCTTCGGGCTTGTTGCATCTTTACTACTTGCAACTTCAGCAGAAAAAGCACTTGCATTTCTCTCTTCTCTCTTTCTCATTTGCCTCTTTGGTTCTGGAATGATCACTAGTCACTGTGGTCAGGAGAAGGTGATGTCCTGCTTAGCAAAGCCTGAGCCTCATGCCCAGCCCTGGAGCCAGAGACAGAATTAGCTGTACAGGGAACACAGCCTGTGGCAGCAAGAATTCTCTGGAGGAAACCTGGGGTGCTGCTGCGAGGAGGCAAGAACTGTCACCCATGTCATGCAACAATTGTTTTCTTTGCCATCTTTATGCAGGACAGTTTGGGAGACAGGGAGCTACAAAAATGAACATGACACAGCCCTTCCCTCCGAGGACTTTGTACTCTAATGTAGGATCAGAGGTTTATGGTCAAGGGAAAATTAAATAAGACGTGCAAGCAAATGTGGTTGTGACAGTCTGATTGGTGACTACTTCATTCTGTTCACCATCCAGTTGCTGGGTGGCAGCTGAGGTTTCTGACGATCTACCCTTTACCAGAAACTGCATTCCCTCAGTCCCCTCCTCCTTGATGCTACCACCATCACCACCTGTCAGAAAAACTCCTTTCCACTGACTTGAGTAGTTTTCTGCCGCCTCTAGCTTCTGTGTAACAACTCAGTGTTAAAGTGAAACTTCAACCCTATACGCTTTCCAACTCAAGTTCTACCTTGGTTTTCTGCTCCAGTCTGTCTCCAGATGACCAGCTGGGTGGTACCAGGGTCACAATCCCAGAGGTGAGGCTGGAGCAGTGTGAACAAGGAGACAGAGAAGAGGGGTGACAGGGAGCCAGATGATGCGGTCTTGTTGTGTGTGGTTAGGGAGGCACAGGGCTGTGGGTCGGGGCGTAGGATGATGAATGACACCATTCGACTTAGGTTTCGGGTCATTCCAGCTCCCGCATGTGGAATGCAGGGGTGGGGGTGGTGGGGTGGGCAGAGTGAATGTGGGGAGAACTATGAGGAGGCCATTGCAGTAATCAAGGGGCAGATTCCGATGACTTGGACAAGTGTTGGCTGGCTGCGGGATCGAGGGGAGTGGAGAAAGATGCCATCTCCTGATGGGAAAGTCTGTCAAGAATTTGTGGCTACATTTAATCTACCACAGCTGGGAAGACTAACGAGCAGAAGGAGGTGACGGATCTAAGACCACACATCATCTAAGTGTCAAGATGGGGACAGAGCCTGGGTTTTCCAACTTTAGTCCTGTGTGATTGCTTCCATACCCATGCCACCTCTTTTGGAAGGAAAGACAGAAATGTGTGCCCAGGGAAAAGTGAAAGCCTCCACCAAAGCCCTGGAGATAATGAAATCAATCACATCCTTGCCATCTCAAACCCCAACTGATATGGTGTGGCTGTGTCCCCACCCAAATCTCACCTTGAACTGTAGCTCCCATGATTCCCATGTGCTGTGGGAGGGAGCCGGTGGGAGATAATTGAATCATGGGGGTGGTTTCCCCCATACTCTTCTCATCATAGTGAATAAGTCTCATGAGATCTGATGATTTTATAAGGGGAAACCCCTTTGTCTTCATTCTCATTTTTGCCCTTGCCTGCTGCCCTGTAAAACATGCCTTTCACCTTCCACCATGATTGTGAGGCCTCCCCAGCCACGTGGAACTGTGAGTCCATTAAACCTCTTTTTCTTTATAAATTACCCAGTCTTGGTAATTTTTGGTATGTCTTTATCAGCAGCATGATACCCCACTTATGTGGCACTCACAGAGATTTCTGAGAGGACAGGGAAATGGACCAGACTGTTCATGAGAAGCAGAGGAAGGATGGGCTAGGCAAACGTTTTGATCTCCCCCTTTGTGATGCCAGAGGAGAAAAGAGGATCTGAGCATGATTACTGGGCCCCTCCAACCAGGCTTTGGCAGGTGTCAGTCGCCATGTAGGTCAGGCTGAGTGGACACCGGTCATATGTTTGTCTTCTCCACTAGATGATCTTATCCATCTTAGCATGCCCAGGGACTGGGAGAGAGTACACGCCAAATAAATACTCAAGGAATAAGTGGAAGGTGACTTCTCAGACCTTGTTAAGGATGGGATGGTGTACTTGTTGCGTGGCTGTGAGATTCATCACAGAAGCAAAGAATTTGTTGCCGGAAGATAATTACAGCTCCTAAGTACCGTGTTTAGTGTTGGATTCCCACGCCTGGCACAGAGTGGGTGCTGAGTAAATATTGAATGAATGAATGGATGAGTGAAACTTAATCCCTCACGTATGAGCCACATTCATGCTCTTCAATAGAAAAAAATAATAATAATAATTAAATTCTTGGGAACCCAAGAATGCAGAAGTGTGGCTCCACCTAGTGGACACTCCAGGATTATGCCTGGACTTTTTTTTCTGTCTTTCTTTCGAGAGGAGTTTAGCTGTTGTTGCCCAGGCTGGAGTGCAATGGCGGGATCTCAGCTCACTGCAACGTCTGCCTCCCGGGTTCAAGCGATTCTCCAGCTTCAGCCTCCCGAGTAGCTGGGATTACAGCTATGCACCACCATGCCTAGCTAATTTTGTATTTTTAGTAGAGACAGGATTTCTCCATGTTGGTCAGGCTGGTCTTGAACTCCTGACTTCAGGTGATCTGCCCGCCTCGGCTTCCCAAAGTGCTGGGATTACAGGCTTGAGCCACCATGCCCAGCCCTTTTTTTTTTTTTTTAAGACAGGGTCTCGCTCTGTCATCCAGGCTGGAGTGCAGTAGTGTGATCTGTGCTCACTGCAACCCCTGCCTCCTGGGCTCAAGGGCTCCTCCCACCTCAGCCTTCCGAGTAGCTGGGACTACAGGTGCGCACTACCATACCTGACTAATTTTTGTATATTTTGTAGAGACGGATTTCTAACATGTTGCCCAGGCTGATCTTGAACTCCTGAGCTCAAGAAAATCTCCTGCCTCTGCCTTCCAAAGTGCTGGGATTACAGGCATGAGCCGCCACACCTAGCCTATACCTGGACCTTGAACATTTTTTTCCCACTTGTTTTGTTCTGTGTCTTCTCCAGTTGTTCCTGCTTTACCCACTTTGGCACAGACTACCGAGTATGGCAGTGTGGCCCTGCAGGTGGGCAGAAGCCTATCTGGAGCCCTGAAATGGGCAAGAAGTTGTAGGGGGCAGAGTGGACTAGATGAGTTGGCTTAGAGCTGCTGATGCTATGCACAGGACAGTGGGCCAGGTGTGCTGAGGACTGTCACTAGTTTGCTGTGTGGCCCTGGGCAGCCCACTTTCTCTCTCTGAGCCTCACTTTTATTATCTAGGAAGGCAGAGGCTGAGATCAGACACAGCTGTGATGACTCAATCTACCTCGTGCCCCCGGGGCTAGTTCTCAGATTCCAACACAGCCTGGCTTGACTGGTGGGGACAATTAGGCTTTAGGTTAAAGTAAGGAGCCCAAGGCCTCACAGCTAATAAGGATTAAAGCCTGGAATTGAACTTGGATCTGCTTGACTCCAATGCCTGAACCACTCTTTATAGACTTTCTGAAGCCTTTCTATGATTCTACACATCTTCTTGAGTCTGCCTCTCTCCTTATGAGAGGATGTATATGAAAATGGCTAAGGGTGGTGGCCTCTGGAGCAGAACTTTCTCAGTTTGAATTCTGATTCAACTTACATACCTACTCCTGAGGTGTGTGACCTTGGGCAAGTCACTCAGTCACTCTCCGTTTCGGTTTCCCCATCTGTAAAATAGGAAGATGACAACAAAATGTTGCCATTAAAGTTTACACATGGCACATACCTGTAATCCCAGCACTCTGGGAGGCTGAGGTGGGTGGGTCACCTGAGGTTGGGAGTATGAGACCAGCCTGGCCAACATGGTGAAACCCTGTCTCTACTAAAAATATAAAAATTAGCTGGGCGGGATGACAGGCACCTGTAATTCCAGCTACTTGGGAGGCTGAAGCAGGAGAATCGCTTGGACCCAGGAGGTGGGGGTTGCAGTGAGCTGAGATTGCACCACTGTACTCCAGACTGGGTGACAGAGTGGGACTCCATCTCAAAAAATAAATACATAAATAAAAAATAAAAGTCTGTACACACGCACATCACTTAGAATGCTACCCAACATATCCAGTTTTTATGTTTTAACTATACATAGTTATACATATATGTATATAAACATGTAAGTACTTGTATGTTTTAACTATTATTTTCTGCCTCTGAACTTTTGTTGCTCCTTATGATAAAGCCTGGAAGAGCTGTAAATTTTGATCTTTAATATATTTCTAAGTAAGTATATTTATAGTTACAGAGACACACTGACAGGACTGAGGAAAAGAAAGCTTCCTTCAGGTTGTACCCTACTGTAAGGCAATCCTGTCTCTAGGGCACTGTGAATTAATATATAACTTGTATAAATATTGCAATTATATTGTGAATAGTACCAGTACATTGCATTCCATTGGTGGGGTGGGTAATGGGGTAATTTCTTACATGCAAATATTTATATTTATGTGCAAATATTTAAAATAAACAAAAATTTTTATAATCTTATATTGGCCTCTTTTTGTACTTTTGTACTTTTTTTTGAGTAGATTCCGGTTTCACCATTTTGGCCAGGCTGGTCGCGAACTCCTGACCTCAAGTAATCCTCCCGCCTCAGCCTCCCAGAGTGCCAGGATTACAGGTGTGGGCCACCACACCCAACCTCTTTTTGCTTTTACAATTGGAGCCTCCGAGGCGGTTCCAAGATGGCCGAATAGGAACAGCTTCAGTCTACAGCTCCCAGCGTGAGCAACACAGAAGATAGGTGATTTCTGCATTTCCAACTGAGGTACCGGGTTCATCTCACTGGGGCTTATAGGACAGTGGGTACAGGACAGTGGGTGCAGCCCACTGAGTGTGAGCCGAAGCAGGGTGAGGCATTGGGAAGCACAAGGGGTCAGGGAATTCCCTTTCCTAGCCAAGGGAAGCAGTGACAGACAGCACCTGGAAAATCGGGTTGCTCCCACCCTAATACTGTGCTTTTTCAACGGTCTTAGCAAACGACACACCAGGAGATTATATCACATGCCTGGCTTGGAGGTTCCCACGCCCACGGAGCCTTGCTCATTTGCTAGCACAGCAGTCTGAGATCCAACTGCAAGGTGGCAGCGAGACTGGGGGAGGGGTGCCCACCATTGCTGAGGCTTGAGTAGGTAAACAAAGCTGCTGGGAAGCTCGAACTGGATGGAGCCCACAGCAGCTCAAGGAGGCCTGCCTACCTCTGTAGACTCCACCTCTGGGGGTAGAGCATAGCCAAACAAAAGGCAGAAGAAACCCCTGCAGACTTAAATGTCTCTGTCTGATAGCTTTGAAGAGGGTAGTGGTTCTTCCAGCATGGAGTTTGAGGTCTGAGAACAGACAGACTACCTCCTCAAGTGGGTCCCTGGCCCCTGAGTAGCCTAACTGGGAGGCACTCCCAAGTAGGGGCAGACTGACACCTCACACAGCCAGGTACCCCTCTGAGACAAAGCTTCCAGAGGAACCATCCGGCAGCAACCTTTGCTGTTCAACAATATTTGCTGTTCTGCAGCCTCCGCTGCTGATACCCAGGCAAACAGGGTCTGGAGTGGACCTCAAGCAATCTCCAACAGACCTGCAGCTGAGGATCCTGACTGTTAGAAGGAAAACTAACAAACAGAAAGGACATCCACACCAAAACCCCATCTGTATGTCACCATCATCAAAGACCAAAGGTAGATAAAACCACAAAGATGGGGAAAAACAGAGCAGAAGAGCTGAAAATTCTAAAAATCAGAGTGCCTCTCCCCCTCCAAATGGAACGCAGCTCCTTGCCAGCAACAGAACAAAGCTGGACAGAGAATGACTTTGATGAGTTGAGAGAAGAGGCTTCAGACAATCAAACTTCTCCGAGCTAAAGGAGGAAGTTCAAACCCATTGCAAAGAAGCTAAAAACCTTGAAAAAAGATTAGACGAATGGCTAACTAGAATAACCAGTGCAGAGAAGTCCTTAAATGACCTGATGGAGCTGAAAACCATGGCATGAGAACTACGTGACGAATGCACAAGCTTCACTAGCCGATTCAATCAACTGGAAGAAAGGGTATCAGTGACTGAAGATCAAATGAATGAAATGAAGCAAGAAGAGAAGTTTACAGAAAAAAAAAGTAAAAAGAAATGGATAAAGCCTCCAAGAAATATGGGACTATGTGAAAAGACCAAATCTACATCTGATTGGTGTAACTGAAAGTGACGGGGAGAATGGAACCAAGTTGGAAAACACTCTGCAGGATATTATCCAGGAGAACTTCCCCAACCTAGCAAGGCAGGTCAACATTCAAATTCGGGAAATACAGAGAACACCACAAAGATACTCCTCGAGAAGAGCAACTCCAAGACACATAATTGTCAGATTCACCAAAGTTGAAATGAAGGAAAAAATGTTAAGGGCAGCCAGAGAGAAAGGTCGGGTTACCTACAAAGGGAAGCTCATCAGACTAACAGTAGATCTCTAGGCAGAAACTCTACAAGCCAGAAGAGAGTCGGGGCCAATATTCAACATTCTTAAAGAAAAGAATTTTCAACCCAGAATTTCATATCCAGCCAAACTAAGCTTCATAAGTGAAGGAGAAATAAAATCCTTTACAGACAAGCAAATGCTTAGAGATTTTGTCACCACCAGGCCTGCCCTACAAGAGCTCCTGAAGGAAGCACTAAACATGGAAAGGAACAACCAGTACCAGCCACTGCAAAAACATACCAAATTTTAAAGACCATCAATGCTAGGAAGAAACTGCATCAACTAACGTGCAAAATAACCAGCTAACATCATAATGACAGGATCAAGTTCACACATAACAATACTAACCTTAAATGTAAATGGGCTAAGTGCTCCAATTAAAAGACACAGACAGGCAAATTGGATAAAGAGTCAAGACCCATCAGTGTGCTGTATTCAGGAGACCCATCTCATATGCAGAGACACACATAGGCTCAAAATAAAGGGATAGAGGAAGATCTACCAAGCAAATGGAAAACAAAAAAAGGCAGGGTTTGCAACCCTAGTCTCTGATAAAACAGACTTTAAACTAACAAAGATCAAAAGAGACAAAGAAGGCCATTACATAATGGTAATGGGATCAATTCAACAAGAAGAGCTAACTATCCTAAATAGATATGCACCCAATACAGGAGCACCCAGATTCATAAAGCAAGTCCTTAGAGACCTAAAAAGAGACTTACACTCCCACACAATAATGAGAGACTTTAACACCCCACTGTCAACATTAGACAGATCAATGAGACAGAAAGTTAAAAAGGATATCCATGAATTGAACTTAGCTCTGCACCAAGTGGACCTAATAGACATCTACAGAATGCTCCACCCCAAATCAACAGAATATACATTCTTCTCAGCACCATATCGCACTTTTTCCAAAAATGACAACATAGTTGGAAGTAAAGCACACCTCAGCAAATGTAAAAGAGCAGAAATTATAACAAACTGTCTCTCAGACCACAGTGCAATCAAACTAGAACTCAGGATTAAGAAACTCACTCAAAACTGCTCAACTACATGGAAACTGAACAACCTGCTCCTGAATGACTACTGGGTACATAACAAAATGAAGGCAGAAATAAAGATGTTCTTTGAAACCAATGAGAACAAAGACACAACATACCAGAATCTCTGGGACGCATTTAAAGCAGTGTGTAGAGGGAAATTTATAGCACTAAATGCCCACAAGAGAAAGCAGGAAAGATCTAAAATTGACACCCTAACATCACAATTAAAAGAACTAGAGAAGCAAGAGCAACATATTCAAAAGCTAGCAGAAGGCAAGAAATAACTAAGATCAGAGCATAACTGAAGGAGATAGAGACACAAAGAACCCTTCAAAAAAATCAATGAATCCAGGAGCTGGTTTTTTGAAAAGATCAACAAAATTAATAGACCACTAGCAAGACTAATAAAGAAGAAAAGAGAGAAGAATCAAATACATGCAATAAAAAATGATAAAGGGGATATCACCACTGAACCCACAGAAATATGAACTACCATCAGAGAATACTATAAACACCTCTACACAAATAAACTAGAAAATCTAGAAGAAACGGATAAATTCCTGGACACATACATCCTCCCCAAACTAAACCAGGAAGAAGTTGAATTCCTGAATAGACCAATAACAGGCTCTGAAATTGAGGCAATAATTAATAGCCTACCAACCAAAAAAGTCCAGGACCAGACGGATTCACAGCCGAATTCTACCAGAGGTACAAGGAAGAGCTGGTACCATTCCTTCTGAAACTATTCCAATCAGTAGAAAAAGAGGGAATCCTCCCTAACTCATTTTATGAGGCCAGCATCATCCTCATACCAAAGCCTGGCAGAGACATAACAGAAAAAGAGAATTTTAGACCAATATCCCTGATGAACATCGATGCAAAAATCCTCAATAAAATACTGGCAAACTGAATCCAGCAGCACATGATAAAGCTTATCCACCATGATCAAGTAGGCTTCATCCCTGGGATGCAAGGCTGGTTCAACATACACAAATCAATAAATGTAATCCAGCATATAAACAGAATCAAAGACAAAAACCACATGATTATCTCAATAGATGCAGAAAAGGCCTTTGACAAAATTCAACAGCCATTCATGCTAAAAACTCTCAATAAATTAAGTATTGATGGGATGTATCTCAAAATAATAAGAGCTATTTATCACAAACCCACTGCCAATATCATACTGGATGGGCAAAAACTGGAAGCATTCCCTTTGAAAACTGGCACAAGACAGGGATGCCCTCTCTCACCACTCCTATTCAACATAGTGTTGGAAGTTCCAGCCAGGGCAATCAGGCAGGAGAAAGAAATAAAGGGTATTCAATTAGGAAAAGAGGAAGTCAAATTGTCCCTGTTTGCAAATGACATGATTGTATAGATAACCCCATCATCTCAGCCCAAAATCTCCTTAAGCTGATAAGCAACTTCAGCAAAGTCTCAGGATACAAAATCATTGTGCAAAAATCACAAGCATTCTTATAAACCAATAACAGACAAACAGAGAGCCAAATCATGAGTGAACTCCCATTCACAATTGCTTCAAAGAGAATAAAATACCTAAGAACCCAGCTTACAAAGGATGTAAAGTACCTCTTCAAGGAGAACTACAAACCACTGCTCAATGAAATAAAAGAGGACACAAACAAATGGAAGAACATTCCATGCTCATGGATAGGAAGAATCAATATCATGAAAATGGCCATGCTGCCCAAGGTAATTTATAGATTCAATGCCGTCCCCATCAAGCTACCAATGACTTTCTTCACAGAATTGGAAAAAACTACTGCCCAAGGTAATTTATAGATTCAATGCCGTCCCCATCAAGCTACCAATGACTTTCTTCACAGAATTGGAAAAAACTACTTTAAAGTTCATATGGATCCAAAAAAGAGCCCACATTGCCAAGACAATCCTAAGCCAAAAGAACAAAGCTGGAGGCATCATGCTACCTGACTTCAAACTATACTACAAGGTTACAGTAATCAAAACAGCATGGTACTGGTACCAAAACAGAGATATAGACGAATGGAACAGAACAGAGCCCTCAGAAATAATACCACACATTTACAAACATCTGATCTTTGACAAACCTGACAAAAACAAGAAATGGGGAAAAGATTCCCTATTTAATAAATGGTGCTGGGAAAACTGGCTAGCCATACATAGAAAGCTGAAACTGGGTCCCTTCCTTACACCTTATACAAAAATTAATTCAATATGGATTAAAGACTTAAATGTTAGACCTAAAACCATAAAAACCCTAGAAGAAAACCTAGGCAATACCATTCAGGACATAGGCATAGGCAAGGACTTCATGTCTAAAACACCAAAAACAATGGCAACACAAGCCAAAATTGAGAAATGGGATCTAATTAAACTAAAGAGCTTCTTCATAGCAAAAGAAACTACCATCAGAGTGAACAAGCAACCTACAGAATGGGAGAAAATTTTTGCAATCTACTCATCTGACAAAGGGCTAATATTCAGAATCTACAAAGAACTCAAATTTACATGAAAAAAAAACCCCATCAAAAAGTGGGTGAAGGATATGAACAGACACTTCTCAAAAGAAGACATTTATGCAGCCAACAGACACACGAAAAAAGTGCTCATCATCACTGGCCATCAGAGAAATGCAAATCAAAACCACAATGAGATACCATCTCACACCAGTTAGAATGGCAATCATTAAAAAGTCGGGAAACAACAGGTGCTGGAGAGGATGTGAAGAAATAGGAACACTTTTACACTGTTGGTGGGACTGAAAACTAGTTCGACCATTGTGGAAGACAATGTGGCGATTCCTCAAGGATCTAGAACTGGAAATACCATTTGACCCAGCCATCTCATTACTGGGTATATACCCAAAGGATTAGAAATCATGCTGCTATAAAAACACATGCACACATATGTTTATTGCGGTACTATTCACAATAGCAAAGACTTGGAACCAACCCAAATGTCCATCAGTGATAGACTGGATTAAGAAAATGTGGCACATATATACCATGGAATACTATGCAGCCATATAAAAGGATTAGTTCATGCCCTTTGTAGGGACATGGATGAAGCTAGAAACCATCATTCTCAGCAAACTATCTCAAGGACAAAAAACCAAACACCACATGTTCTCACTCATAGGTGGGAATTGAACAATGAGAACACTTGGACACAGGGTGGGGAACATCACACACCAGGGCCTGTCATGGGATAGGGGAAGGGGGGAGGGATAGCATTAGGAGATATACCTAATGTAAATGACGAGTTAATGGGTGCAGCACACCAATGTGGCACATGTATACATATGTAACAAACTTGCATGTTGTGCACATATACCCTAGAACTTAAAGTATAAAAAAAAAAAATAGACTAGATGAAAAAAATGTGGTGCATATACACCATGGAATACTATACAGTCATAACAAACAATGAGATCATGTCTTTTTCGGGAACATGGATGGAGTTGGAGGCCATTATCCTTCTCAAGATAATGCAGGAACAGAAAAACAAATATCGCATATTCTCACTTACAAGTAGGAGCTAAGTGATGAGAACACATGGACATATAGAGGAGAGCAACACACACTGAGGCCTATGGGAGGGTGGAAGGTAGGAGGAGGGAGAGGATCAGAAAAAATAACTAATAGGTACTAGGCTGAATACCTGGGTGACGAAATAATCTGTACAACAAATATTCATGACCACAAGTTTATGTAACCAACCCGCACTTGTAGCCCTGAACTTAAGTTTTTAAAAGGCTGCCAAAAAAAAAAAAAAAAAAAAAAAAAAAGGAAAAGACACTTGTACTGTATTTCCACCATATGGAGGACACAATGAGAAGGGGCTGTCTACAAGCCAGGAAGAGAACCCTCACCAGCAACCAAACCAATCATGCTGGCACTCTGCTCTCAGACTTCCAGCCTGCCTCCAGAACTGAGAGAAAATAGTAATAATAATAATAGGAGCCTCCAAAATGGATGTGACCTGGGTTTCTCTTGACCTCCCAGAAGCCCTAATCTAGGTCGAAGTACTAGGATTAGAAGAAGCTAAAAACCCTAGAAATCCCTCTGAAGGGCCGAAGTGTCAATACCTGAGCTCTGATGTCATAAAGCGCCCCGGGATGACACAACTGAATGGGACTGGACTTGGCTCTGGAATGCAACACAATCTAGCTCATCCCAGAGGCTGTTGATGTTGCTTTTCCTGTGGTTGGAGAAACCATAGAGGAAGTGCTGGCCCCTATTCCTTCAATATTACTGTGAATATTCCTGTGCTTTGCAGCGAATGGAGGCTCAACCCCATCTCCCAGAACAGAGCTTCTTCTTTTTTTTTTTTTTTTTTTATCCAAAATGTGTTTATTGAGATGGTTTCCCACTCATGTTGATTCAGAGTGCCTTTAGTGCTGCTTCCTCCTAAAGGAACATCCTTCTGTAAGCCTTGCTTTTCCTCCTGTAGGCTGGCAGAGGACAGTGGAGCAGCCAACACACAAAACTACCGTTTGTGCATGGCTAAAGACCGTGGTGATTTTATAGCATCCTGGGCATTTCACATCCATGAAGTAGGAATTGGGGCTCTGCACCAGGCGTTTCTTCTTGTGTTTCCTCTTCTCCTCTTCTGGGGAGGGATGAAGGAGATCCTTTGCGAGAGGCATGTTCTCGTGTGGGTAGGTCGTCACCGCCGGAAAGGCAGAACAGAGCTTCTTAACCTCAGCACTACTGACATTGGGGCTGGAGAATTCTGGGTTGTAGGGGACTGTCCTGCACAGTGTAGGATGTTCAGCAGCATCCCTGGCCTCTGCCCATAGTAGCACCACATTGCCAGCTGTGACAACCGAACACATCTCTAGACATTGCCAAATCTTCCCCAGTAGAGAGCCACTGCCCCAGAAGAAATAGAAAGACTCATGAGGCAGGTGGTTTGCTAAACTTTTTCCAAGTAATGTGACTAGTCTCCCCTGGTCTGATACTTTAGCGAAAAGCTGTGATGATGTTGTATATAGTGGTAGTGGTGTCAGGGGTGGGGGAGAGGTTGGCCTTTTATTATCTGGATAATTGATCAGTCCTTCTTCATGCCATGTTGTAGACAGGACCATGGTCTCCTTCGGATGAAAAGAAACACTTCTTTTGTACTACTGAAAAAGTCATGTTTCATTAATAGGATGACAGGGACATAACCTAAAGGCTGAAATCTTAGGAGTTTGGGGCATTCTGTAAAAATCGATTTCTTATTATTACTTTTATATTCTCAGAGGACATTTCTAAGGAAGACATTTCAAATTGTGACTTTTGCCCCCTAGATGCACCATTCAGAAGGCCCCCTTTAAGCTGTCTTCATCCATCTGGGCTGCTCTCACAAAAATGCCATAGACTGAGTGGCTTAAACAATTTATTTGTCACGGTTCTGGAGCTGGGAAGTCCAACATCAAGGCACCAGCAGATGAAGTGTCTGGGGAAAGCCTGCTTCCTGGTTCGTAGACTGCCGTCTTCTCACTGTGTCCTTCCATGGCAGAAGGGGTGAGGGAGCTCTCTGGGGTCTCTTTTATAGGGGCACCAATCTCATTCATGTGGACTCCACTCTCTTGACCTAAGCATCTCCCAAACACCCCATCTCCTAATACCATCACATTGATGATTATGAATTTTGGGGGGACACAGACAGTCTATAGCATAAGCCTTACAAAAACTTCCTTCTCTTTAATCCCTTTCTCTGCTCTTTCCCCTTAGTGGCCCATCTGTCCTACTTTGGGCACAAGCTGGTTTTGGCAAACCTCACACATGTGTATGTGCTTTTAGAAAAAGCCCTTAACCTTCTGTGTCATCATTCTCCAGAATGGAATGGTTTTTGTCTAATGATTGGTAAAGAAGCTATTCATAAAGTTGTCAGCAGAAGCAGGTGGCTGGAAAGGGTGATTGCTCGCACAGTGCTCTAAAGCTTTTTCACAGCGTTCCCCTGGTGAGAGACAGCAGGCGAAAAAAACATCTAATGGGTAAGGTAATTTAACAGACATTCATAGTGGGCTTGAAAAACATCTCACACCTCTAGTCAGAGGGGAAATCATTGGCAATAGATGGGTGCACAAATGACTTTCAGAAAATGCCTCAGAGAACATGGAGTTCTTAAAATGACTTATTACAGATAAATACAAAAACATCTTAAGGATCTTACCTGAGTCCTGACCATATATATATAGATGATCTTTTTTTTTTTTTTTTTTTTTTTGAGAGTCTCGCTGCGTCATCCAGGCTGGAGTGCAGTGGTACGATCATGGCTCACTGCAGCCTCAACCTCCCAGGCCTAAGCAATCCCCCCACTTCTCCCACTTCAGCTTCCCAGGTAGCTGGGACTACAGGTGTGCACCACCACACCCAGCTGATTTTTTATTCTTTTGTAGAGATGGGGTCTTTCTATGTTATCCAGGCTTGTCCCAAACTCCTGGGTTCAAGCAATCCGCCCGCCTTGGTCTCTCAAAGTGCTAGGATTACAAGCATGAGGCACCATGCCTGTCCTAGATGGTCTTTTTTTTTTTTTTTTAGGTATTGTTTCAAGTATCCTCTGAGAGAGAGGAGCAGAAGAACCTGATACCCTCGCAGTGACCTGGGAGAACAGAGCAGTCCTCCTCAGACTTCAGTGTGCTCAGCACTGGGCCTCTAGTTAAAATGCAGATTCCAGGCCGGGCGCGGCGGCTCAAGCCTGTAATCCCAGCACTTTGGGAGGCCGAGACGGGCGGATCATGAGGTCAGGAGATCGAGACCATCCTGGCTAACACGGTGAAACCCCGTCTCTACTAAAAATACAAAACAAAAACTAGCCGGGCGAGGTGGCGGGCGCCTGTAGTCCCAGCTACTCCGGAGGCTGAGGCAGGAGAATGGCGTGAACCCGGGAGGCGGAGCTTGCAGTGAGCTGAGATCCGGCCGCTGCACTCCAGCCCAGGAGACACACAGCAAGACTCCGTCTCAAAAAAAAAAAAAAAAAAAAATGCAAATTCCACGGTAGTAGGTCTGGAATCGAGGCTGAGATTCTGCATTCCCAACAAACTCGCAGTGATGCAGAAGTGACTGTCCGGCTCCACTTTGGAAAGCGAGGAAGTCGAATACTTATTGGGGGAAAAGCCACAAATGCTTACAGGGTTGGAGAAGCAGTGACCCAGCAGAGAAGTTACTTACCTTGCCCAAAGTTGCAAACAACAGTGAGAGTGAGCGAGATCTGCGGCTGGCGCTCCTGGTTCCTGAGCCCGTGTTCAAGTCTAGTTGATGCTGTTTCCCTCATTCCAAGTACAAGGAGTAGCTGCTGCACGGTAACCTCCCCATCGGACAATGAAAGAATTTGATGTCCCACTTCAAGCTGCATCCTACCCAAATCTACCTAAGGAGCCATCACCCTTCTTTAAAGCAACTGTGTGACGACTTAGGAGTGAAACAACTCCACACAATGAGCCAGAACCATCCAACTCAAGGCTGGCATTCCTGAAGGCTTGCACTGGGAGGAGCCCACCCTGCCGCTCAGCCCTGAGTCCACAACCCCAGTTGCAAGTTGCTCAATGTCCTAACCTCCTGCTGCCTCGACATCAGAGCTATTTACCAATTTCCTCTCTTTATTAAAACAACCACCACCACAACAACAAACTTCTGATGAACTGGGGTTTCCCAATCTGCCCTCGTACTTTTGCTCCCCAAGAATCCAGTGCTGTATGTACAGTGGGAAATGGAAACAATGGAACCATGTTTCAGCTGAAACTGGCACAATTAGAAAAAAAACGCCAATCACGAAAACACTAGAATGCCTACATTAGCTTGGGGATTTTTTGGTGCTTTATTCTTAAGATGCTTTTGAAAGGTTGCGCTAAAAGTAAAATTTGTTTTGATGGCATTCTCAGCAACAGAAAGCAAATGAATGTCTTGTCCTCCCCACGGAAGTAAAAAGAAGGAGCCCAGTTGCTGCTCTGCAGAAAGTAGCCACAGAATTTGCCTTCTCTGTCCTTAGAATGAAGAGCGTCAAGGCAGCCTTCATTTGCAGGCTGTGCAGGACTTTGCTGATATAAAAAGCCTCAGAAGCCGTTGAAGACTTAGAAGTCTTTCTTGACTCTAACAGGAGGCTAAAAGCCAAGTCTCTGGAATTCAGATTGTTCCCCGGGCCTGGAAAGAGACTGAAATCCAGCTTGGTGGTCATCCAACCACACCTGCTCCACCACACCCTGCGGGAACAGAGTGAGACCCAGAGGCCAGCAGATGGCCTTTTGGGGGTGTGTCCCTGGTAAGTGAGGTGCCTCACTGAGTGACTGTTTGGGGTGAAATCAGCCTTTAGGGAACATTTCTCAGATACTTTTCTTGCTTTACCAAACGAGGCTGAGCACCCAGATTGGTGGGACCTTGGCCCAATGAAAGCCAAAAATCCGAGTTAGTGTATTAGTACAGAGAAAAACAAAGTAAGTATGAAGAAAAAAGTATTTTAAAAATCTGAGTTAGGAAAGGTGCAGACTCAGATAAAAGAAGCAAAATGGGCCAGTCACATCTCCTGTTGAACCCAGTGCCCAGCTGAGCTTGACCATGACAATCAGTAACCATGGACCCACCTGCCAGAGGTGCCTGGCCGTCCTGGGGTGGTGGGTCCTCAGTGGCCGTCCATCCCCACTCCTGCCCCCTCACTTCACACCAAAAGAGTTGGCTTGGCAGCAACTAAGTCCCCCAGGCTGTGTCTGTGTGTCAAGGAGCAGCTCGAGGGACCCCGTCTTCCACGCCTCTGTGTCCCCTCTGTGTCCTCAGTCCCATTAAACATTGATCTATCTACATTGAATCCTCATGCCACCCACTATCTCTTTCTCCCCCAAACAATAATCACCAAAAAAATGACATCCAGAACAAGTAGACCAGTCATTACAGTTCATCACAGATACACATGACTAACATTTGTCTTAGCCCAGAAAACTCTTTCTTCCTCCATCTCCTTTTTTTCTTTTTTCTTAAAGTCAGGGTCTCACTATGTTGCCCAGGCTGGCCTCGAACTCCTGGGCTGAAGTGAGTCTCCTACTTCAGCCTCCCAGTGTGTTGGACTACAGGCACATGCCCCCACACTCAGCTGATCATATTTTTTATTATTATTGTCTTTTGAGACAGGGTCTCATTCTGTCACTCACCCTGGAGTGATCGTGGCTCACTGCAACCTCTACCTCCTGGGCTTAAGCCTCCTGAGTAGCTGGGCCTATAGGTACCTGCCACCATGCCCGGCCAATTTTTTTTTTTTATTTTTTGGTAGAGGCGGGGTGTCACTTTGTTGCCCAGGTTGGTCTCAAGCTCTGGGCTTGAGCAATCCGCCTGACTTGGCTTCCCAAAGTGCTGGGATTACAGATGTGAGTACTGTGCCCAGCTTGATCATATTTTTCAAAGCAGTGGAGAGGAGAGGCGCATCTTATTCACTCCCCTCTCTCTTTAGAAGAGGCATTGTAACTGAAGAGGCACCGCAAAGAGTTGGGCTTAGAGGTCAGGTCAGCCTAGGTCCGCATTCCCTCTCGGCCACTTTTTAGCCTTGTTGCCTGCACCTCAGTTTCCCTATCTGTAAAAACGGGAATCAAAATTCTTACCATATAGGATTTATTATGAGAAGTAAGATAAAGGCATATAAAGAGGAGCACAAAATATAAAAGAATGGAAACCAGCGGCCTCCCGTGTAATGAAAATCGCCCATGATGTTTTAGCCACATAGAGGCGTTTCCAACGCAGCACACAGAGGCACGGTGTTCAGGCATCGTTTCCATAGCCTCTGGGATGAAATGTGACAACTGGCTGACAGTCACATAGTCACATTCCCTCCCAAAGAGCTCAGAGCAGGAGATGAACAAAATGCTGGGGTCCTAGGGGACTCTGGGGAATAAGGCTGTCAAGAGAGTGCCGTGAATCAAACTGGAGCCTGGTGGATGAATGCTCATATTCCACAGTAGAGTAAGAGTGCAGCCAGTAGGCTGCCTCAGGCTGATGGCTTACAGAGCCACTGCTGGCCTTTGGGGACTTGAGGCTGCTGGGGAGGTGGAATTAACCAATCCGTGATAAAATTGGAGGTGGCCATGTCCAGGGCACAGAAAATCCCTCTCTTGCCTCTTGCTTCTCCATTCATTTTGACAGAGTTCTCCCTTCCACCATTGCTGCACGAGTGCCTCTCTGTCACCTGTCGTGTTAATGCAACGACATTCCCATTCTGCAGGAGGGAAGACTGAAGCTGACAGGAGACCTCACTCACCAGCCACTTGTGCCAAACTGATGCATGACTCATAGGTTTTCTTTGTTGAGTCTGGTTTAAAAAAATGCATATCAGACATGGTAGACGTGTGCAAATTCACATACCTGGATTTCATCCTACTCTCAAAAATGGCCTTTCCCTAACTTGATCATTTTACTGAAATGCATTTTTTTCTTTATAAAAAGAAGTCCTACTTTTCAGTGACCAAATTGCTTCTAGCTACTTTTTCTTTTCCCAGCTGGTAAGGTTTTGTGGACAATTTTTCTTGCTTCTGTATTAGATAAGTAAGAATAATGAATTGATCTGTTGCCTTACAACCTGATGAAGATAAATAGGGTGGCGTGCTGTAATAAAATGTAGCAGTGGCCAAAAAATGAAGACTGGGAGGTCATTACAAATTCTACGTAAGCTATATCAAGATTGATATCCATTTTCTGAGGCCAAATAGATGATGTGTATCAGAAGGAGAGAACTAATAATGACAACACCCCTGAGTTGTAAGGAACCTGTAAATTCTATCCTCCCTTTATTGCTTGAATCTCTATCGAAGGGTTGGCTAGCATTTTCTGGAATGGCTCCTGTCATGGAGAACTCACTACTACCTCTTCATTCCATCTTTGGAAGGCATTGCTCTGACTGTTAAAAGTTCTTATTTATACTTAGGTGAAATCTAAATCCTTGAAGGGTCTGTCACTGATACAGCTCTTATCCTTGTTATCATACTGAACAAGGTAGTTCCTTTTTCTTTCTTTTCTTTTCTTTTCTTTTCAATGGGGGTGTCGCTCTATTGCCCAGGCTGGGGTGCAGTGGCATGACTGCTGCTGACTGCAGCCTCTACCTCCCAGGCTCGAGTGATCCTCCCACCTCAGCCTCCAGAGTAGCTGGAACTACAGGATGAACCGCTGCACCTGGCTAATGTTTTTAAAATTTTTTGTAGAGATGGGGTCATACTATGTTGTCCAGGCCAGTTTTGAACTCCTAGAAACAAGCAAACTTCCTGCCTCAGCCTCCCAAACTGTTGGTATTACGGGCAGGAGCCACCACACTCAGCCTGATTCCTCTTATCTGTGAGGCCTCTTCTGCTGTTTGAAGACAACTAAAATTAAGATGGTCACCCAAGTCTTTTCTCCTATAGGCCAAACATCCCAGTTCCTTTGGCTGTTCTTTTTTTTTTTTTTTTTTTCTTTTTGAGTCTCGCTCTGTTACTCAGGCTGGAGTGCAGCAGCATGATCTTGGCTCACTGCAACCTCCACCTCCTGGGTTCAAATGATTCTCATGCCTCAGCCTCCAAGTACCTGGGATTCCAGGTGCCTGCCACCACACCTGGCTAATTTTCGTATTAGTATTTTGTATTTTTGTGTTAGTAGAGATGGGGTTTCATCATGTTGGCCAGGCTGGTCTCGAACTCCTGGCCTCAAGTGATCCACCCACCTCGGTCTCCCAAAGTGCTGGGATTACAGGCATGAGCCACCGCGTTTAGCCTCTTTGGCTGTTCTTTCACCTTTGGTTACTTCCTTCTGATGAGGCTGCAATTTCTCTGTGACTTTCATCAAGCACAGGGGACATTTGTCATGTTCATGGCTACACATCATCTTTCTATATTTGTAGAAATCACACAGTACATTTCCTATCTCCCTAACCTAGCGGCGAGAACTGAAACTGCCAGCCTCCCTGGCAGCTAAGGTGCAGGCGTGTGACCTAGGTTCTGCCTGTCAGATGTGGATGTACCCAGTGAAATTTTGATACTAAAGGGCCAAAATGAGGAGATGGGAGCTTCCATTATGTAGTGCAAGTGGAGGCAGAAGCACTGAGCTTTTTGGGGTAGGCCGAGTTCCTGATGTAGGAACGACATTGGTGCTTGTGGAAAGAGCAGTGACTGAAGCCAGGTTTCTGGGAACTACAGAAATACCGTTAGTGATTTCTGCTTCCATATCATTTGGTGGAAGCAGTGGTAGCAATGACTTCATCAGGCCAGTTCAGTGACATGGTTTATAAGTTATTCCAAAAGGTTCTGCCTTTAATGGTTTCTCCAGCCTTCCCAACAACTGTGTAAATCTTCTAATAGTTTTGAATAAACCCTCTTTCTTGTTAAATGAACCAGAGTTGCTTGCTGCTAGAAACCTTGACTCATGCAGGACATGATCTGAGTGCATAATCCCAGCAGAGAGCCCTCCAGTGCATAGTGGAGCACCATCACCTCCATCATTCTAGCAATCTTGCTTCTATTAATGTAGCCCAGAGCTAAATGAACTCTTCTAAGCCGCCAAATTACACAGCTAACTTACATTAAACTCATTGGTCAACTGAAACTCTCACATTTTAGGGGCAAGGAATCATTCCTTGGCTCAAGGAATTTCTCGAAAAAACAGACTTCATTTACTTTCTCATTACTTATTCAACAGAAAACACTATCTGAGCTTTTCCCTTCCCCAAACAAAATATTTAATGTATGACAGCGAGTCCCTTGAAGTGCCGAAAATGCAGTCGTTCCTTTCACAAGTAAATAAAATAATGAGTAATTATGGATCAGATCCTACCAGTTTTTCTTCTTCCCCACCCACTCATTCCCTATAGCATACAACTGAGAAGTATCAGGGTCACCAAGCAGCCATGTTGAACCAGATACTCCAGCGTCTCTCTCCACTATCAAAGTGTTGTGAAGTGAACAGGGAGGGGCAGCGTCTTTGATTCTTCCCTTGTTGATTCTCCTGGGTGTCCCCACCACCCCAGGGGGGCTCTGTGAGTGCAGAGAGAAGCCTCAAAACATAGTCTGGAAATAAACAAGAATCTTTTCTTTTCCTTCTGCCACAACCCTGAAGGAAACAGGACAAAGAAAAGGGGTGAGGTCACCTTTGGTGACCTTTGCTTAATGCCATTGCTCAGAGGTGGGTCTCTTATATTAGGGCATCAGTAAATACCCGTGAAATAAATAAACTTGATTTAGATCAACAACTGACCAGGGAAAAGTAAGGCAGAGTGAGGTTATGAGTAATTCCTTAGCTTAATTCAGACTGTTAGAGCCCTCCACCTAGGAAGACAGAATTACATTTATTTATTTTTATAATTATACTTTTAAGTTCTAGGGTACATGTGCAGAATGTGCAGGTTTGTTACATAGGTATACATGTGCCATGGTGGTTTGCTGCACCCATCAACCTGTCATCTAGGTTTTAAGCCCCGAATGTATTAGGTATTTATCCTAATGCTTTCCGTCCCCTTGCCCCCACCCCCAACAGGCCCTGGTGTGTGATATTCCCTTCGCTGTGTCCATGTGTTCTCAGAAAGGGCTTGAGATGAATCTCTGACTTCCAGACTCCACACCTTTGCTCCTCAAAGTGAGGTCCCTGGACCAGCAGCAGCAGCAGCAGCAGCAGTGCTGGGATGCTTGTTAGAAACAATGAATTTCAAGCCCCACCCCAGCCCCACAGAGTCATTTTAACAAATTTGGGAACCACTGCCCTACACCAGCAGTGAGATGTCTAGAAGTCGTCAGTTACAGAAAGACCTAGTTTGGGAGCAGCCTAGACAACATAGTATAACCTCATCTCTACAAAAAATGAAAAAATTAGCCAGGCGTGGAGACTCCCACCCGTGGCTACTCTGGAGGCTGAGGTTGGAGGATTGCTTGAGCCTGGGGAGGCTGAGGCTGCAGTGAGCCGTGACCACGCCACTGTACTCCAGCCTGGGTGCCAGAGAAAGCCCTTGTCTCTCTCTGGTTAAAAGGTGATGGGATGCTGGGGAATGCTACTCAGCAATGAAAAGGAACAAACATTCCATATGTGCAGCCTCCTTGGATGGGTCTCTGAGGCATTCTGCTGAGTGCAAAAAGCCAGCCTCACCGTTTGAGGTGCTAACACCTGTAATCCCAGAACTTTAAGAGGCTCAGGCAGACAGATTACTTGAGCTCAGGAGTTTGAGAGCAGTCCTGGCAACGTGGCGAGACCCTGTCTCTACTAGAAAATTTTTGAAAAAGTGATCTGGTGGTGGTGTGCATGCCTGTGGTCCTGCTACTCAGGATACTGAGGTGGGAGGATTGCTTGAGCCCAGAAATTCGACACCAGCCTGGGCAACATGGTAAAATCCCCATCTCTACATAAATAAATAAATAAATAAATAAATAAATAAATAAATAAATAAATAAAAATTAGCTGGGCATGGTGGCTCATGTCTGTGGTTCCAGTTACTTGGGAGACAGAGTCAGGAGGATTCTTGAGCCTGGAAGGTGGAGGTTGCAGTGAGCTGAAATCGCACCACTGCACTCCAGCCTGTGTGACAGAACGAGACCCTGTGTCAAAAATAATAATAATAATAAAAACACCAATCTCCAAAGGCCACTTACTATATGGTCTCATTGACATAACATTCTTGAAATAACAAAACTATAGAGATGGAAAACAGATTAGTGGTTGTCAGGGGTTTGGGATGAAGTTGGTGGAGGAAGGGCCAGAGTGATTCCAAAGGGGCAGCATGAGGGAGATCTTTGTAGTGAGGGAAGAGTGACCTTGGTGGTGGTTACATGAATCCACACGTGACAAGATGTCACAGAACCATACACACACATTGTAGCGATGTCAACTTCCTGGTTTGGATATTGTACTAGATTTATCTAAGATGTCACCATTTGGTTACTCTGTATTATCTTTGCAACTTCCTGCGAATCTGTAAGTGTTTCAAAATAAAAAGTGAAAAAAAAAAAAAAAAAAACCCAAAACCAAAAAGGAGATGGTAGTCATGTAGCAATGATCTAGAGAGATGCCATCTTCATGATAAGATAGCTGAAGCCTCATTCTAACGCTTTATCTGGTTTCCTGCTGGGAGCCTGTTTTGCTGAAGGCATCATTGTGAAATGATGAAAAAGGTCCCTTTTGCTAAATCCTCCTGGTTGCAATCTAGAATGTTCTATTACACAAAATGATGTTCTGACAAGGCTCTAATATAGGAGTGTGGTAAGGAGAGTGTGACAGGTTCCAGTCTAGGCTCACAGGACATCAAATCAGAAGGAGTTGAGGAAGCATGTCCAGATGGAGAAGAGGCCTGAACGAGGTCACCCAGGTAGCAGATGACAGATTCAGGGTCAGGGGTGAGATGTGGTGCCCAGCACAGAGCCCCTCCATTGTACCAATCAGCCTCTTTGTAGCTCTTCATCCCAGAGGTTTTCCACAACATTAAAATTCAGAACTCATCTGAAGGTTAACTCTGAAAAGCAACATCCAAAGAACGCATCAATGACATCAGGGCATCTCTTCTAATTGCCTATTCACACAGACAGATTGTCTTTTCAGATTCAGGGCTAAACTTGGAGATGTGTCCTTTCACAGGGCACTCGTTATCTGCCTGCCTCATCAGTGATGGGAACTAAAGCACGATGTGATTGCTGAGTATGAGTTCTATTTTTTTTCTGCCAAGCAGGAAGTTCAAAATCTGTTGAGTTATTTTTAAAGAGGGTGGAAAAAATAGGCATCATAGCAGCTTCTGCAGTGGCCCCAGCCAAAGGCACGTGCTGCTTTATTCAAGGCATTGGCCAGGCTGGGAGGAACGAAGGTGACGTGAAGTTCCACCAGGGAGGTTTCTTGGTGGAGTGGGGGCGGGGATGAGTGTCCACACACTCAAGTGGCAGCACAGGGCATATGGGCTTGCCTGCTAACTTGATGAGGACAGCAGTCCCAGATTTTTCTGGAGGGATATCTAGCAGTTTGTTTCATTTGGGGGTTTGTGGCTACCCTCTCCCTCTTGACAGAGTCATGGTCCTCAAACCCTGGACTGAGAGTTGGCTCTAGTGGGCCTGGGCCCTGCTCAGCCATTTGTGGGGTCTTGGACCTTAGACACACATCATGGGAGTCTTGTGTCATCCAAGTCACACATGTGAATCTCACATTCCTGTGTATTCTCTTCCAAGGAATTTGGAAGAGTGAATCCCTGCAACTCTAATCTTTTGAAAATATCATGTTTATATGAAAGGAAATCCAGGTGTACTTGGCTTCTATTTGCAAACATTTCTTGATTACTTTGTGTGAAGCACTGTGCTAGGAACTAGAATCACAAAAGAGCTCAGTTTTGGGGGAATTCTCCTATAGTCCTCAGAATAAGTAGCAAAACCCTAGAGAATCGCAAATCACCATGGGAACCGCTGCTGTAGAAAGTTCTAGAAATGAAGGCAAAGTCATTAGCCTTCCTTTCCTTGTATGAATCATCAATTTCCCCTTCCTTCTGCTCATTCTTAGAAGTTTAGAAAAGCCTTTTGCCTGCTACTAACAGTGTGAGATTCATACAAACTATCTCCTTTAATCCTCCCAACAACACTATTCACTAGTTATAGTGGTTTTATTTTTTTCTTTTTGAGACAGAGTCTTGCTCTGTTGCCCAGGCTGGAGTGCAGTGGCACAATCTTGGTTCACTGTAACCTCTGCCTCCCAGGTTCAAGCGATTCTCCTGCCTCAGCCTCCCCGAGTAGCTGGGATTGCAGGTGCCCGCCACCACGCCCCATTAATTTTTGTATTTTTAGTAGAGATGGGGTTGTGCCATGTTGGCCAGGCTGGTCTTGAACTCCTGATCTCAAGTGATCTGCCCACTTTGGCCTCCCAAAGTGTTGAGATTACAGGCGTGAGCCACAGCGGCTGGCCACTAGTTACAGTTAAACCCTTTTTTTTTTTTTTTTCTCGAAAGAGGAAGGTGAATACTAGATAGAGTAAGTAACTTGTCCAAAGTCTCAAAGCTAGTCAGGGGTTGAATCCAGTTGGAACAGGGTTTTCAGGTCTGTGCTGGAGTCCAGGGCTCAGCAATCAGTGCTGCCAACAGAAGGTGCTCAATAGATGTCTCCCTGAGTGGAGAAACCCACGAAACTGCTGGCCAAGGAGGCTGTGTGTAGGGGCCAGGCAGAAAGAACTATAAGTGGGAGAATGTGAGCCCTTCTGCGACTATTCATTCATCTCTGACGCAAGGTGGGGGTGGAGGGAGGTGGGCGCTGAATTCTGAAGCCAGAGGACTCAAGACTGGTGAAATAGATTTTCTCAAAGAACCCTTTATCCACACAGCCCGATGCTAGCAAAACACTGTGTGATGGAAGTCTTGGTATGACAACATGCAGTCGAATAGCACTTTTTGCCTGGGGCTTTACAGGAAGAAACAATGAGAGATCCAAAAGCAGAATCGCAGAACCGGGAACACAGAACAAAAGCAGAATCGCAGAATCTCAAGGTGGAGGAGGTCCCAGAGCTCCTCCTCCAACCCCGCCCCCATGCCTGACTGCATCGTCTTCCGGTTTCTGCCTGGGCGTCTCCGTGATGGGAGCTCACATCGTGATCTTCATTTTGAGTGGATTCTCCTTCTTTTGAGGAGAATGAATGATATCCAGGTATGGTATATGTAAGACCAATGGCCATGGGGGTGGGCACAGAAACTAAGGCGGGTTCTTGTGTTTCTTGGGGGGGCCTGCACGTACACACTCCTTCCAGTGCCCCATTGCAAATGGAAGGGGCGGAGGGAACCTGTGGCAGTCAGGCCCCCCCGCGCCCCGCCCCACGCTTTCCTCCACACCCTAAGATGTTAATGGACCCCTGCATGGGCTTTGCTGAGGCCTGAATGTCAAAGCCACCTGTCAGACAAGCACAAGGCAAATGGGGTAGCATGCACTTTAGCATCCTAAAAGCAATAAGTCAAAAATGCCTACTCACCCTGAGGCCACACCGAGGGCGACACACAGTCAAAAATAAACCGACCTTCTGCTTTCCTGGCCTGACTCACAGTTCTGGCCCTGGCACTTGGTTGCTTCCTAGAGAAGGAACAGACCTGGATTGCTAAGCAGGCTTGAGCAGTCATTTCCGGGAGGTGGGGCGATGTGAGCTCTCTACCGGGCCTCACTGGCCCAGGTCTCCCAGGGCTGGCTGGGCCTTTCCCCTGACCTGCTTGTAGGCTTTTGTGGATTGGCCAGGGGGATTCATCTGCACATATGCCTGGGTTGGGCCCAGGCTGGGTCAGGAGCCACAGCAGAGCCCCTGGGGACTTGGTTTGACCTCAGCAATGATGACACCCAGAAAGAGAGCTGCCTGTCCCTCCATGACCCCCACCCCCATCCCGTAATGCTGCCACCATCCCCTAGCATCAGCTCACGCTGGCCCTTGGTGGGGACCCACCATGTGGAGATAACTTGTCTTTCTCATCCCCCATCCTCAAAAAGTGTCATCCAGGCAAACGAGTGACAGCCAGAACTCCACTCTCTGCAGGTGAGTCTCTGCCTTAGGCAGTGCTATGGCGGTGGCTCAGATGGTGGCAACTGTAGCTTCTCTGCCTGATGTGAAAAAGATCACTAGGGCTTGGCTGCCACACCGCCAGCAACAGGAACATTTGTCTTTTATCTAGTGTCTTCATTTCCCTTGACTTTTTCTGCGGGACCACATTGTCCAATCTCTTCACGGAGTGAAGTTCTGAGGCTTGAACTATTGGGATAAAGAGCTCACTCAAACCACACACATGGTGCACGGCCTCGGAAAATCATTTCTTTTAATGACAGAGAAAGCACACCAAACGATAACAGAAGCCCCATTGGGAGTTGCCACTGTACAAATCAATGCCTGGAGGCCCTGAACTAGCATTATGACATTCACAGGGAAGTCAGCTGAGGTTAAGGAAACATCCACGCAGCATCTCTGGGGATACAGAAGAGGGAGGAGGAAGGTGACAGCCGCGATGCACACGCTGTGTATCTGTAGCTTGGACTCTTCTTCAGGCAGTTCTTGTTTTCCTTCCACATTGGATGGTAGGGGCTGGGGGAGGTTTGCAAATGACCATGTGGAAGAGAGGCCTTGTGTATCAGCCTCGCAGAAGAGCCAATACTGTAGACAGATGTCACCCAGATGCTCCATGGGCCATGCCCATGAAGCGATGTTACGTTGGTCCTCTGAACAATGGTTCAGGGAGCTCGTACAATAGAAGAACAGTGGCTCCTTCACAATCTAGGGTCTGGCGCAGCTTCCTGAAGGCATGCTAGGAAATAGGTTTATCAACAAAACTTGGCCATCCCCAAGGATAAAAGTCATTCTCCTAGTTTTTACTGCATGTATCTAGGTTTCAAATTAAAGAACGAGAAGAAAGGCCGCAACTGAAAAGTTATCTGGAATACTGTGGCCCTTTACCAATCTCTTTTGCTTACAATATATGGCAGAGCCAACGAAACCCTGTTGATATAAACTTCCATTATAATAATCCTATACTGTACACTCTCAGAATACAGAAAGAATTCATCCTATCGTACATGTTTCATCTTTAAAAATAATCTAACATAGTCATACTCTCTGGCTAGTAACAAACTATTAACATCTTCTGAGAATACAGAGAAAACTCTGGGATTAATAGTAAATTCTCTGACGTGCTGCCCCCCTCCCCCCATTCAGCATCATCTGTGAACACATTTCTGCAAAAGCATCCCCAAATCATCCATAACTAGGAAAAGAAATGGATATGTTGGTTTCACCAAATGGAGTTTTAGCTAGAAATGATGGAACATTTTTACGTTGGCAAAAATGAAGCACAAACGTAACATTTCACAGGTTCGGACCCATGCAAATGCATGTTATGTGGGGGTGTTTTATTCTCACCCCGAAACCACGATTAGCATGCAGGTTGTTTTCAACTATTGAATTAGAGATACTTATTGGCAGTGCACCTCTTTTGTGTAATCATGATCACTAAGGCAAGATTATTTCGACTTGTTTAGAATATCAGCAGTATCTTATCAGATGCATGTTTACACAGTGTGGACCTGTGACTTACTATTTAAAAAAGAAAAGAAAGAAAAATCTCAAAACACAGATCCCTAAACACAATTTAGTTGAAAACGAACTGTTAAGCTTTTAGAAATATATTTTAAACTACAAGACTGCCCTGTTTTTGTTTTTTTTAAATGAACATTTTAAAAAGTTCCCACCCCTAAAAATTTGCCAAATTATTTCCTCATTATGGGTCACAGCCTCACCAATTTACTACCATGGTTGACGTTTGCTGAAGCACAGCTACTAAGGTCCTCAATGTGTAATACAATCTCTTCAGGGTCGGTACGGTGCGTTTGCTGAAGCACAGCTACCAAGGTCCTCAATGTGTAATACAATCCCTTCAGGGTCGGTACGGTGAAGTCCTCCAACTGTCAACATGGAACCTGAGTGACCTTTGAAAGGCCTCAATCCATTCATTGGACAGTGGTCCCCGGCAGTGGGTGTTCAAAGGTCCTAGGGGTGCTTTTGGTTGGGGTTAACTTGGTTGTCCAGCTGCCCATTAAGCTCTGGACCCAGCTGATCTGATCTGCAGACCGGTGGAAAGTCCTTTGTTTTTCAACAGGAACACGTGGGAGCAGTAGAGGCAGCTCCTTGGCCCAGCCAAAAACAGGTGCCAGGTGGAATTTGTCTGTGTTTGTGTAAAGCCAATGCGGCAGGAGAACTGGAAGGTTCCCGGGAAGCATTCGCTGCACTGGGCATTTCAAACCACGGAACCTTTGGAAGATGACAAGTGGATGGACTGAATTCTGATGGCCAACGTCCTCTGTAAATCCTGGAGCACATCCTGGCCGGTCCCTTCACCATTTTTGTCATACAGGAGCTGCTTGAATGCTTCGTTTTCAATGAGGACCATCATGTTTTTGAGAAAGTAGCCTTCGCAATATGCTGAGAGCTCCGTGACGCCAAGAAACTGTGGAGAGTGGAGAGGAAATGGGAGACGGTTATGCTTCTGAAAAGCACCTTTCAGATTATGCCTTCAGAGCTAATAATGGTGCACACCTGCTAAGGAAGACTGGCTGCAGAATGTCTCTGATTCCCCAGCACACACCCATGGGGTGTGACTTTGCAGCTCATCCTGTCAAAGGGCTGGAGTCCATTCCTCCATTCCCTGGCCTTGTGCCAATCAAATCACTTCTCTGGGCCTCAGTTTTCCAAGTTACAAAAGCAAGGGGTGGACTACAGGGGTATCGTGCTCTGCTGTGCCATTTAGGACAGGGATGCATGTAGTAATTCTGTGGTCTCCAAGAGGCTTATAAAGCTTGTTGAAGTTTATCAGTGAGTGGGCTAGTTATCCCACAAATATCCATATAGATGCACAAATCCTGGAACTGACAGAGATCTTAGCAATCCTTTCATTCTTTTTTTTTTTTGAGACAGAGTTTCACTCTGTTGCCCAGGCTGGAGTGCAGTGGCATGATCTTGGCTCACTGCAACCTCTACCTCCAGGGTTCAAATGATTCTTCTGCCTCAGCCTCCAAGGTAGGCCTCCCAAAGTGTTGGGATTACAGGTGTGAGCCACTGCACCTGGCTTAGAAATCTTCTCATTCTTTCAACACAAATCCTGCTCTTATAATCACAGAGTACAAGGCTTCCTGGTACAGGTGAGGGAACTGAGGCTCAGAGTTGCCGATCTGATTCTGAGGACACAGTGAACTCTCCCCACCAGCACACCTGGCACTTGCTTTGTAGATTAGTGTCATTCAGCACATGTTAGTGGAAAATAAAAGCATAATATATACCTACATTGATAATATTTGATAGTATTTATTGAATGGTGACTGTATATCAACCTCTGGCCTGTCTCCACACAACTAATTACTAACAGAACTGGGATTAGAGCTCTCATTCCCTAGACCAGTGGTTGGCAAACTATAGGCCTGAAGGCCAAAGATGGCCCACCACCTGTTTTTATAAATAAAGTTTTATTGGAACACAGCCATGCCATACCATTCATTTACATATTCTTTGGCTGCTTTTCGCAAAATTGAGTAGGTACAAAGCCAACTGTGTGATCTGGAAAGTTGAAAATATTATCTGGCCCTTGTCCTAGACTATAATTTTTTCAAGGGCAGAGACCATGTCTAATTTTTTTTCTTTTTTAAGACAGAGCCTCATTCTGTGGCTCAGGCTGGATTACGGTGGCGTGATCTCTGCTTACTGCAGCCTTGACCTCCAGGGCTCAGGTGATCCTCCTGCCTCAGCCGTCTGAGTAGCTGGGACTAGAGGTGCGCGCCAGCATGCCCAGCTATTTTATTTATTTTTTTTGTATTTCTTTTCATAGAGATGGGGTTTCACTATGTTGCTCAGGCTGGTCTCAAACTCCTGGCCTTAAGTGATCATCCCACCTCAGCCTTCCAAAGTGCTGGGATTACAGGCGTGAGCCACTGCGCCCAGCTCCTCTAATTTCGTATTATATTCTGATGAATACAGCTCCTAGGAAATACTGGCTACTCAATAAACACTAGCGAAAAAATCCTTTGGTTTCCAAACCCGTGTTCTTTCCATCATGATGCACTGTTGAGCTTAACCACAACAGCTGAGATTCAGTCTGATGAACCAGCTTGTTCTTTTTCTCAAGAGACACGCTGAAAGGGCCACAAGAAGCTCCAGGGCCTCTTTTTGTAACTCAATAGTTTCGTACAGGTTTACTAGGAAAAAAGAGATGGCTAAGCCATGCATTTGTGGAATGGGTTTCTCCTCTGTATAAAATTCCACAGCTGTCTTAAACGGTTAGATGTAATACAGAGGTAACGTTGTGGAGGTCGTCATGGACATTTGGAACGTGGCTCTTAGCATCTAAACACCTGCATTGCCTGGAGTTACAAACGCCAAGTGTTGGTTTCTTTCTTTACCACTCTTTTTCCTAAACTAGCCTCTATTTGCAGCACAATCTGCCAGTCATCAAATCCACATGGTGTGTGGCTGTTAGCGGACTGCAGCATCCACAGCACAGGGGAAGCAGTGCACAGAAAGGGCAGGGGGCAGCTGGCATTGCCCTCCAGGTGACTATCACGAAGGGCAGATATTTCTCTTGGAAACACTCCAGGTAGTGACCTGGATGTCTGAGGCAGAGCTGGTGTCCGTAAAAGCCAAAGCCCTGTCTGCAAAGGGTGTCTGTAGGTGTATGTGTGTGTGTATATATATGTATACACATATATAATGTATATATGTATGTATGAAAGAGGCAGTTTCTCTGCCATAGGTATTCTAAGCCTGTATTCCCAGCCGGGGCTCACATTGCATCAGGCAATATTATTAAATCACAAGATATGCTACAGAAGCTGCCTGCCAACAAACTTGAAAAGATTAAAATGGGATTGTGAAACACAGGCCTCGCTGCCAAGGTGGGAGGCCACAGAAAAGCCACCGTGGATGTCAAGTTCATGGGGCAATTTGAGTGACCATGGTCGAGGAGGAGGACAGAGGAGCACAAGGCTAATCAGGCTGTCTGCCTTGGTGCAGAGAAAGAGACCTCTCTTCTGCACAGTAATCAGTTTAAGAATGAAAAAAAAAAAAAACTGCTTGTGTCCTGAGAAACCAGATTTTGGTATAATCCTCATTTAACTAGAACCCAAGTGTGTGTGTGTGTGTGTGTGTGTGTGTGTGTACAATGTAGACTGACTGTAGTTTTTGATTTACTGATAGCCAATCAGAAAATCTTGAGTATCAAGGATTATTGAAAATATTTCCAACATTTATTGAGCCAGACCGTAAACACAGGGTCAAGAACCTATGCTTTGGAGTGAGACAAATCTGGGTTCAAAAGTCTCAGTACTACACTTCTGGGAATATACCCCAAATAACTGAAAGCACAAATTTGAGGCCAGGCGCGGTGGCTCACGTCTGTAATCCCAGCACTTTGGGAGGCTGAGGCTGGTGGATCACCTGAGGTCAGGAGTTCAAGACCAGCCTGGCTAACATGGCAAGCATCTGTCTCTAATAAAAATACAAAAATTAGCCAGGCATGGTGGCACATGCTTGTGGTCCCAGCTACTCAGGAGGCTGAGGCAGGAGAATCGCTTGAACCTGGGAGGCAAAAGTTACAGTGAGCCGAGATCATGTCACTGTACTCCAGCCTGGGTGACAGAGCGAGACTCTGTGTCAAAAAAAAAAAAAAAAAAAAAGGCAGGGATTTGAACAGATATTTGTACACCCATGGTCACAGCAACACAATATTGTTCACAATAACCAAAAAGTGGAAGCAACCAAAGTGTCTATTGATAGATGAATAAACAAAATATGGCATGTACATACAGTGAAATACTATTCATCCTTAAAGAAGAAATTCTGACGCATGCTACAATATGGATGAACCTTGAGGACGTTATGCTAAGTGAAATAAATCAGTCACAAAAAGACACATACTGTATGATTCCACTTATGTGACATCCCTTGAGTAGTCAGATTCATAGAGACAGGAAGTAGAATGGTGAATACCAGGGCCTGGGGGAGGGGAGGAATGAGGATTTGGTGTTTAAAGGGTATAGTATCAGTTTGGAAAGATGAAAAAATTCTATAGATGAATGGTAGTGATGGTTGCACAACAATCAAATGTACCTAATACCACTGAACTGTATACTTAAAAATGGTTAAAGTGGCAAATTCTATGTTATGTACATTTTACCATAATACAAAAATCTCATTACTAGCTGTGTGACCTTAAGCAAGCTACTTCACCTCTCTGTGCTTCAGTCTCCTTATGATAACATGAGACTAGTGTAGCATTTACCTAAAAGGGTTGTAGTGAAGATTAAAAAACAAGATGCAACAAGGCTCTTAGCACAGGTGCCTGCACATTAAAAGGGCTCACTGAATGCTGTCTTAAGCAAGTAGCATCTCACATGCAATCTGATTTTTCACAACAAGCAATAGGAGCGTCATTCACGTGCCCTGTCACTGTCCAGAGCTGTGTGTGATATGGGAGTCATGTGTACTGGGCTCCAGTTATATAAAACAGGAAAATTTTGTGGTAAACTCCTAAAATAACTCTTCATCTTGGCTGGGTGTGGTGGCTCATGCCTGTAATCCCAGCTACTTGGGAGGCTGAGGCAGGAGAATTGCTTGAACCCAGGAGGAGGTTGCAGTGAGCCTAGATTGCACCATTGCACTTCAGCCTGGGCAACAAGAGTGAAACTCCATCTTATCAATCAATCAATCAATCAGTCAATCAACCTAACTCCTCATCTTAACTGGTGTTATTGTTTCTTGCTGGAACTGTTAATGCCCCCTGTGCTCAGCACGTGGAACAAAATGCAGTGGTACCTGGACAAAGTATTTTACTTCTCTTGGGCCCAGTCTCCCCACTGATGAAGTGAATTGGATGAAGTCAGTGGTTCTTGAAAACTGGAGTGAAGACTGATTTGAGGGCTGATGTCACTCTAGCAGCTTGTTAAAAATACAGATTTCTGGGCTCCCTGAGGGGATATTGCTGAGGTCGTCGGGGATGGGGGACTACACTGGCATTCCGAAAGCTCCCCCAGGTGATTCTAATTTGTAGCCAGGTGTTGGATCCACCTGATTAAGCAGACTCCAAAGACTTCAGCGGTGCTTACAGCCTATTCTCAATCTTGGCCACATCTGAGCATCACCTGGGAAGCTCTGAAAGCTGCCTTTCTCCAGGTTCCACTCCCAGAGGCTGACTGATTAGTCTGTGATGGGTCCCAGGCATAGGAAGTTTAAGTGAGTCCCCAGGTGATTTTAACGTGCAGCTGGCATTGAGAACAATTCTGGAAGGGCGGTTCTCACCCCGAGCACACATTAGAATCAGCTGGAGGGCACGCAAAGCCACAGGTGGCTGGGTCCCCTCAAATTTCTGATTCAGTAGGTGTGGGGTACGGCCTGAAAATGTACCTTTCCGGCAAGTTCCCTGATGCTGCTGGATTGGAGAACCACTGTTCTAGAACCTTAGAAGGTGTCCCTTAGATCATCAGCAGAGACATCACCTGGGAGCTTGTCAGAAAAGCTGAACAGGGCCCATCCCAGTCTATGGAACCGGAGTCTGTGACATGAGTCGTATGCACATGAGAGTTTGCGAAGCACTGTTTGAGAACCCTGTCTTTGAAACTTCTGGGCTCCTACTTTCCTTGTTCTGGGCGGGAGGTGGAAGGCATCTTTTCTAGAGCAGGAAGCAGATCTTGGCAGAAGCCAGAGGCTTAGCCCTCAGAGAACTGGCCCAGCACCCACTCTCTACCCTACCTCTGTGTTTGCCAAGGAAAGGCCTCTCCGGCTTCAGCGCTCCTGTGTGCGCACTGCGCAAGAATGAGATTGATTACCTTGGCATGGTTGTAAATATCCACACAGTTGTCGGTATTGATGCTTTTCGCACAGATAATCTCACAGTGTCGCTGCAAAGCCTCCAGCTGGAAAAACTTAGCAGCAGACAGAAGCTAAAAACAACAAAAAGAGTCTGTTAGAGGCTGGGAGGTGGATGGAAAGGAGTAAGGAACCAGAGTGGTAAGACAGTCTTCATCCTCATCTTCCACAGCAGCATCAAGGGTGGGGGACAGAAAATGATGCACAAAGGTAACACTAGAGGAAGAGGACAAAGATAGGATTCCGTCGTGGGGAAAGATGGGGGAGGAGGGGAGGACTAAGCAAACTCAATTCATACCCATCACAGCAGGAGGTCAACCCAAAATGCCCAAAATTGTTATGTCCAGAAACAAGGGTGAAAATCAGGGTATTATCAGCAAGCTGGATATCGAGGTGGCTCACTCCCTCTGTTGTCCGGGTCTCCACTCAGATGTCGCCTCCTCAGAGGAGCCTCCCTCTACCCCATCTATCCTCCTTTCCTCCTTGCCCTGTCTCACTCCTCACAGTCACAGCACACCAGGTGTGATGTCATGTCTGCCTCCCTCACTAGAGTCCAGGAGGGCAGGGATCTGTGTCAGTTTTCATCACTGCTGTAACCTGGCCCTGAGCACAGTGCCAGCCTGGGAGATGCTCGACAGATGTGTGTTGAGAGAACGACATGCTTTGGGGAGGGGATGAAAGAGCTAAGAGCAAGAGTTCAAAGGACTGGTTTTGGGAATGAGGACTGGAGGGAGGGCAGGGTGGGCCCGGGCAGCTGCTTTGTATTCAAAACCCTTCTGTATGATTGAAATGATTTAAATGTACATTCCTTATTTTTAGTTAAAATTATTTTTATTTATTTTTATTTTTGTTAAGGCTAGACAAATGAAGCAGTGGGAGTGGAGAAGGAACACAGAAATTCATAACTGGTTGTGATCAATTTGTTGTAAACAGCCGGGTGCAGTGGCTCATGCCTGTAATCCCAACACTTTGGAAGGCTGAGGTCAGGAGTTCGAGACCATCTGGCCAACATGGTGAAACCCCGTCTCTACTAAAAACACAAAAAATTATCTGGGTGTGATGGCAGGTGCCTGTAATCCCAGCTACTCGGGAGGCTGAGGCAGGAGAATGGTGTGACCTCAGGAGGCGGAGGTTGCAGTGAGCTAAAATTGCACCACTGCACTCCAGCCTGGGGGCAGAGTGAGACTCTGTTTAAAAAAAAAAAAAAAATCAGTTGTAAACACCACCGCACTTTTGTTTACAAACGAGCCCACATTCTTGAGACTAAAACCATCAGAGGAGTAGTCCAGGGAGACAAGAGAGTCACTGTGTCCATGTGTGTCTGCATTTGTGCATGTTTGGGTGGGGAGAGAGTTACCACGGAAGGTTTCACAGAGTAAGAAGAAAGGATAAGTGGGCCTGCAGTGAATACGTAGATCTAATCACAATCACTATGTGCCAGGCATTGTTCTAAGCACCTTAACAATTTTTTAAGATCCTCTAAAAAACCCAATGAGGTAGATAGTTATCCCCATTTTACAGGTGAGGAAGCTGAGGATTTGAGGTTAAATAACTTGTCCACAGTCACACAGCTCAGAAGCTCTAAAGCCTGGATTTAGACAAGTCTGGCACAGCATCCGTGTTGTAACCACTGTGTGAGGTCTGCTCTTGAACAGTTGATTGTGTCCTGACATCTCTCATCAGCCAGGCACCCTAGACATCAGACAACTGACCGTGATCCTGGCTCTTTTGCTGGGGATTAATTGGGGGTGATCTTTGGCTTCTGGTTCAAAGTTCCCAGTTTCGATTAGGAAAATGAACAAGATTTCTACTTTTGGCAAGGAACAGGGGAAAATCTTGGCTTTGGACAAAATCGGGCAGAAACAAGTCTCCTGGATAGGCGGGGCTAGAACTGGTCAAATTACAAGAGGTGGACAGGGGTTGGGGGAGAGTGAAGGAAGCAGGTGTGGGCTGCCTGACTGTGGGATGCTCAGTCTGAGGAAAGCCCAGAGGAGATTATAATCTGCCCTCCACTTCTGCATCTTGGAAGAACAGACAGTGTTGTGAATTGAGGGACGTTTTTAGGGGATATATTTTTATAAGTGACAAGGGAGAAGACGTCATCTAGGGTATTTCCTGATGATATCACTATTAGAGCCTCAGCTGTAGCCTCAGACTTTCCAGTCAAATTCCTTCCCTTCCCTGCCCCCCTACCACCAATGCCAGTTAAAATTGGGTTTCACTCAGTGGCTGCTGAAAGCAGTCAGGCAAGCAAGTGCACTGGCACCCCAGCCTGCCAGGGAAGGTCTCTGATGAGAAGCCCTTCCTGTATGGGAGGACTGAGGAGTCAGGACGGAACAAGAGCCCCAAGTCTTCATCCAAATGAAAACCCAACACGGGTCCTTCCAGACACTTCCCTGCACGCCGGCGACCCGAGTTTACAGAGGTGCCACTCACCCAAGGGACTTGTGACAGCCACCACCACGATGGCTCCCTTACCTCCATGATCTCATTGTTCTTAATGAGCAGTGACTCTGGGCCACCGTAGTAGAGATACTGCATAACCAGCTGGAAGAAAGCACAGAGAACAGTGTCAATGGCAAAGACACATTAAAGCCATTCGGTGGATGTCCCAGCTCAGGCTTAGTTCCTGAGACCTCTAGGACATCCATTCCAAATGGTTGCCCATTTCCATGTCACCAGTGACCAAGAGCTCACTACCTTAAGGGGAGGAGACCGTCCATTTTGAACAGTTTCATCAGTCAGATATGAAACTTGCCTCCATATGGTTTCCCACCCCCAGTTCCATGCCCACCCCCAAGACCAAACTAAACAACCCTAAGCTACTGCTCCTCATGACAGCTTTTCCATGTATGCATGATAATCACGGGTTCCTCTCCCGTCTCCTACCCCAGTTATGCTGCGCGGAACTGCTGCACACGTGGTGTGGCTTGAAGAGCCTGCATCAGAGGGTTGTTCCCTGCTAACATGGCCCAGTTTGACTCAAAGCCTCCTGTTGAAGTCCCAGAAGGTGACTCTGGGATGCCACAGGGCCATCTGCTCCTTATTACAATGTGCCGAGCTCCAAGGCGAAGCCATGAGGGGTCCAGGGTTTCTGTGTATCACTGACGATGTCAATGGCCCTAGCCTGGATGTTCTTTATTCATATGACTCACGATGCCCAAACAGCAGGCAAAGTTTCCAGAGCTTTGCAAACTGGTGTCCCTTGAATGGAATGGGGCCCATGGATGTATCTGACTTTGCTATCTTATCTCCTACGACAACTGGGTGTTAATTTTTTAGGTGGTTTGTCCCAGTCTCCTTCACTTCCTATTGTCTTTGCATGTGTATGTGGGGGTGGGGGGAGATGGAGTCTTGTTCTGTGGCCCAGGCTGGAGTGCAGTGGCACAATCTCGGCTCACTGCAACCTCCACCTCCTGGGTTCAAGCAGTTCTCCTGCCTCAGCCTCCCAAGTAGCTAGGACTACAGGCGCACGCCACCACACCTGGCTAGTTTTCTGTATTTTAGTAGAGACTGGGTTTCACTGTGTTGCCCAGGCTGGTCTTGAACTACTGAGCTCAGGCAATCCACCCACCTTGGCCTCCTAAAGTGCCAGGATTACAGGTGTGAGCCACCATGCCTGGCCCCTATTGTCTTCTACCTGCATGCTTGACAAACTCACTTTACCTCCCTGGTTCTCAGGCAGCTGTGTGGGTGAAATCTAGACTGGTTTCCTCCCTTTTTTGGGTACTTGTAAAATGAGCCTAGACTGGGCTGTCCTCCATGGTCCCTTCAAGCTGACAGTCTGTGACCAATATAGGACACCGACTAAGTGCAATGAGCCTGGAGTTGGGCTGCCTCAGTTTCTGATCTGGCTCTGCCACTTAAAAGCTGCGGGACCTGAATTAAGTTAGGCTCTGTGTGTCTCAGTTTCTTATCTGTGGAGTGGGGATAATGTTACCTTCCTCATGGAATTGTGATGAAGACTAAATGAGTCACTGCATAGAACAGGCCTAGCAGGGGCCTGGCACACAGCAAGACCTCTGCAAATGTCAGCTCTTTAATTTTCTCTGAGACTGAAAAATCTTTTCCTTTGTTTCTGCTACATGCTGCCTTGTTCTCACCCAGGCCATCTGAAAGTCTTTGTGACCGGTCTCAGACTGCTTGTTGCATGTGTGTTTAAGTTATTTTAAAAATACTGTTTACAGCTTTATTGAAATTCTTATTTATCATTATTTGAGACAAGGTCTCATTCTGTTACTCAGGCTGGAGTGCAGAGGTGTGGTCACAGCTCACTGTAAGCTCAAACTTCTGGGCTCAAGCAATCCCCCCACCTCAGCCTCCCAAGTAGCTAGGACTACAGGCACGCACCACCATGCCTGGCTAATATTTTAATTTATTTATTTTTAATTTGAGACAGGGTCTCACTCTGTCACCCAGGCTGGAGTGCAGTGGTGCTATCATAACTCACTGCAACCTCTGCCTCCCAGGCTCAAGCGATCCTTCCACTTCAGCCTCCTGAGTAGCTGGGACTACAGGTGTGCACCACCACACATGGCTAATTTTTGTATTTTTTGTAGAGACGGGATTTTGCTATGTTGCCCAGGCTGGTCTTGAACTCTTGAGCTCAAGTGATCAACCTGCCTTGGGCCTTCCAAAGCACTGGGATTACATGGGTGAGTCACCATGCCCGGCCAAAGGTTGCCTTTTATGCTTGGACCACTCGACCGCTTGCCTGCATCAGAACCTCCCACCCTCTCTTCTAGTCCCGTGCTTTTGCCCACACTGTTCCCTCTGCTAGGATGCCCTCCCCTTCTTCTGTCCACTGAGCTGTGCACGCTCCTTCTGGATCTAGTCAGTGGTCATCTGCAGTGGAGCGGCTCCTCAGATCTCCACCCCACCGCAGGTCACATCAGGCAATCATGCACCATCCTCGATTGCAGTGTTGTTTCTCACTAGAGTCTGAGGGCACAACCAGGTCTTGCCCATCGCTGTATCCCAGTGCCTGGCACACAGCAAGCAAACAGCCTGCAGTGTGCACACCCTGCCCATAAACACGAATCCTCGCTTCTCTGTGTTTGACTCTCCCACGTACTGACTTTGGGCTCTTGGGACCATCTGCTTGTTGCAGAGATGGTGGTGGCACCTGAGGATTTGTGAAATAACACAGCATTGTTTACCCTCCCCTCTCCCACCCTGATGGGTCATAAGCATTTAAAATACCAAGTCAGTAAATGTTGGAATTGGGCCTTACTAAAAGCAATTTATTCGCCTAGCAGTTTCCATTTATAAAGGCTAAACAAATAACGATAAGAGCCATAATAATGACCGCCCTGAACATTTACAGAGCATTTCTCTAGCACGTGATCTTATGTATTCCAGGTGGGGCTGCTGAATGGAAATGCTGCTCCTTACTGGACGGAGATCCCGGGGCGGGGCCAACGCCATTTAAATTGGGCTGGCCCGGGCCTCCTTCAAACTCTGCCGGCACAAGCCTTTCTGCAAGGGGGTGAAACGAACGCTTATTAGGCCAGCGGGGCTGTTCGTGGAGTTGTTTTTCTTGGCAGTTGCCACCTGCATGAAGCAGGGATTCAAATGGCACCCACAGCCTCGCGGAGGCCCCCACTTCCAGGTGCAGCCTCAGCTGCGTCCGGCCCTTGCCGCCGGCGACTGATGTTAAACAGACTTGGGGGAGGAGACCCGAAGCAGGCTCATTTACTAAAATTCTTCTGTCAGCATGGACTGAAGTGAGCCGGCCCCTGGGAGCCTCCTGCTGGGTCGTATTCAGCCCTCCTTGGCCTATTTCAAGCCACAAATGAGGCTTTTCTTCTTTTATGGGGAAAGGGCGGGAACATGGAAAAGTCCCCGGGGCCTGTTCAATCTTCCCTTCCCATTACAGTAACGTGAGTCTAATGTGGCCGGGAAACCTTCCCCAGTCAAAAGCAATTACAGGCCCCGGGATTCCTCCAGGGACTGCCTTTTCCCATGGAGGTCTCGTTCAGCGAGGCCGCTTGGCAAACATTTATTGAGCGCCTACTACGAGCCAAATTCTTATTACAGGAACCTCCCCAGTTAGTCCCAGGCTTCACAGTGTAAGCTCCTCCTTCATGAGCACTGGGGGAGCACACATTTTCCAGCTTCCAGCTCATGCTCCAGACGAATGGACTGGAAGATTCTTTCCTCAGGGCTGGGTGAGTTTAGCGGGGGCCGCAGGTGCCCATAGAAGGGAAGAAGTTAAGAGAACAGGTGTGGGAGTCAGCCAGGCCTGGGTTTGAACCTCAGCTCCGCTAGAAGCAGCAGTGGGAACCTGGGCCACTTACTCCGCCTCTCTGAGTGCGTGCCCTCATCTGCAAGGTAGGGATTATGGCTACCTCGCAGGGCAGCTGGAAGGATGAAATGACGTGAGGGGCAGCAGTGGTTCTCAGAGACAGGTCCCAGAGCAGCAGCAGAAGCACCTGGGTTCGTGTTAGAAATGTGAATTCTGGGCTGGGCGCAGTGGCTCACGCCTGTAATCCCAGCACTTTGGGAGGCTGAGGCGGGCAGATCACCTGAGGTCAGGAGTTCGAGACCAGCCTGGCCAACATGGATAAACCCCGTCTCTACTAAAAATACAAAAAAGAATTAGTCAGGCGTGGTGGCAGGCGCCTGTTATCCCAGCTACTCAGGAGGCTGAGGCAGGAGAATCGCTTGAACCTGGGAGGCGGAGGTTGCAGTGAGCCGAGATCACGCCATTGCACTCCAGCCTGGGCAACAACATCAAAACTCTTCTCAAAAAAAAAAAAAGTGAACCCTGACATGGTGCATATGCACCATGGAATATTATGCAGCCATAAAGAATAAGATCATGTCCTTGGTGACAACATGGATGGAGCTGGAGACCTGAACTTATCCATCTCATGCCTGTAATCCAGCTTCATCCATGTACTGCATCCATGTTCTCACTTATAAGTGGGGGCCAAACATTGAGTACACATGGACACAAAGAAGGGAACAATAGCCACCAGGGCCTGCTCAAAGGTAGAGGGTGGGAGGAGGGTGCTATACTTATTACCTAGGTGACAAAATGATCGGAACACCAAAACCCCATGACACACAATTTATCTAACGAACTTGCGCATGTGCCCCTGAAACTAAAGGTTAAAATGTGAATTTTCACACCTGAAGAATCAGAAACGTTGTTTGGGGTGGGGTCTAGGAATCTGCATTTTAAGACATTCGCTGTGTTTTTAACAAGTACCCCACCCTTCTCCAGCTATTCTGAGAGCTGCTAATGTGTAAGAAATGCTGTAACTGAGAGCACAGGTTCTCCAACTTGGTTGCACTTTGGGATACTGGGAGGAGGTTGGGGAGACCTCAAAATGCTGATGCCTGGGCCCCACCCCTAGATTCTGATTTAATTGGTCTGATGTATGGACTGGGCATTGGGAATTGTCAAAGCTCCCAGGTGATTCTAGTGTGCCTCTGAGGTTCAGAACCACTGGCTTTGAGCCTTACACACAGTGCTCAAGACGTGAGAACTGTTCTTACTCTCAGCACATTCCCATTTAGAAAGGGTATTCTAGAACAATGTCCCCATGCTTTGCTACCAGGCAGGCTGGGTTCAAATCCTGGCTCTATCTCTAACTAGAACTAAGACTTTGGGCACATCATTTAGCTTCTCTGGGCCTCAGTTTCTTCATCTATAAAAATGGGAATAATGCCACACGCAGTAGCTCATGCTTGTAATCCTAGCACTTTGGGAGGCCAACCAAGGTGGGTGAATTGGTTGAGCTCAGGAGTTCAAGACCAGCCTGGGCAACAAGGCAAAACCTCATCTCTATAAAAAGTACAAAAATTAGCTGGGTGTGATGAAATACTTTTGTAGTCCCAGCTACTCAGGAGGCTGAGGTGGGAGGATGGCTTGAACCCAGGAGGTGGAGGTTGCCATGAGCCAAGATTGTGCTACTACACACCAGCCTGGGCCACAGAGCCAGACCCTCTCTCTCCCTCTCAAAAAAATAAAAAAAAAATAATAATAAAAGGGAATAGCATTCCAGATAACACGTGTAAGCACAGATCAGTGCTTCACTACTCATGGTTCCACAAACATTTCCTCATCACCCTCCAGAGCAAAGCCACGGCTGCATGGAACCCAGCTTTCCAACCCAACAGCTGCCATTCAGGAAAGGGCTATGACCACTTTTCTCTCAGTAGAAAATGGTGCGGAGGGCCTAGGGTGAGGGGACGTGGGCACTTGGATGTCTGGAGTATGCCAATTCCCCAGGCCCACCTTGGGGCTCCAGCCTCCTCACTACTCTCCTGACCTCAGGAGGACAGCTCACCCAGGCTTATCTTATCTTTGGAAACTTTTTGTTTTTTCAGATAGGGTCTTGTTCTGTTGCTCAGGCTGGAGTGCAGTGGCACGATTAAGGCTCACTGTGCCTTCACCTCTCAGGCTCAAGTGATGCTCCAGCCTCAGCCTCCTGAGTAACTGGGAGTACAGGTGTGTGTGTGACTACGCCCAGTTAATTTTTGTATTTTTAATAGACAGGGTTTTGCCATGTTGCTCAGGCTGGTCTCGAACTCCTGGGCTTAAGTGATCCTCCCACCTCAGCCCACACTGGCCTCCCGAAATGCTTGGATTACAGGCATGAGCCACCGCACCTGGCCTGGAAATTTCTTTCATCCTTTCTCCAACTCCTAGTCCAAAGTAACCTATTCTATAGAGTCTTATGCTTAGTGGGGAAGTGGTTTATCGGTTATGGCTTAGAACTACAACAACCCACTTAAAAATTGCCATGATGCAGCAGATGCGAAGTTGAAGCTTTTCTCATGTTGTCCTACTTGGTCTCTGCGAGAACCTGGGACATGGAGGTGATAATGAATGGCATGAATTGTCTCATTGACCCTCTTAGAACTCAATGGCCAGCCTGAGTCTTACCCACTTAGTACTCTTTCCAGGGCTGTCCTTCCTGAATTGAATTGGAGGAGAAACAACTGCCTGTTGGCATTCTATAAACTCTATCCCCAGGTCACCCACATTGTCTTACAAACCCTGGAAGGTGGGAAGACAGCCTGGTGGGACTGAGGGGCCTACACAGCCTTCATGTGCCTGGAGGGTCTTGGAGCTGTAGAAATACAGCTGCAAAGCTGGCTGGGGAGTGAGTGAATTTCTATTAGCTGCAAGAACATTGTTGCAGAGCAGGATTTATGAATCAGGCATAACTGAAGGAAGATGGAAAAGAGGAAAAAGCTGTGGTGCCCCTCAGAAAAACCACATAAACCAAAACTCATTGTTCATGGCATGAACTCCCCAAACAGAAGGAGACATGGTCATGTCATCTGGCCTTGGACGAAGAAGCCTTCCTTTCCTAATTGGGGTAGATTTAGACTGATGCTAAGATGATACAAATTCCCTAAAAGCACAGCGGCTCCTGATGACGCTGGGCTCAACCAAAGTTTTGGGACTTCGCACGTGCTGTTCTCTGCCTGGAATGTTCTAACCAGCTTTCTTGAGCCGTATCCTTCCTGTGGCTCACCAACTTCTCAGCCTTGGATGTTCTGACTCATAAGACCTCATCCGGGAGGTTGTCTTTATTTCCCTTGGTCTGAGTAGCTGCAGCACATTGTCTCACTCCTCTAGAGTACCCTACTGTATACTGTAATTGACGAATTACTCAGTCACCGCCCCCCCTCCCCAGACTCTGAGTCCCCAGGAGAGGACATCCTTTATCCTTGTGTCCCCAGCCCTTCGCACAGTGTCAGGCATAGCAGGCACTCAGTTGATGCTGCCAGGATGAACGGATGGAAATGGCAGGGGCACTGTGAGGAGGGGCCAGGAGTTCAGGAGACTGACAGCTCATTCTAAGGACTTCTCCAAGTGGCCAATCCTCAGGCTGAGGATCTGAGGCAACCACCTGTGCCCCATGCCCACCAGCACAGAGTCCAGGCCGCACCAGGGCTCACCTGAAAGATGGAGTATTTCACATAACCGATCTCTATGCAGGTGCTGTCATTTGTTGGCTTACTGGAGAGGAGTGCTTTGAACCTGAACAAGGACATAAAAAAGAGATAAAAAGAACTCACACACAAATCCATGGCTGGCAAAAAACAGAAACAAACAAAAAACAAACAAACAAAAAACTCAGCTCTCCTGACAATAGAAAGACTTTGTTTCTTCCCCTGCAACTCTGAAATATAGCAGTGGTATATCCTTACATTTCTTAATTTAAACCCTCCTATTATACCGTAATCTAATTTGAAGTTAAAACTCTAAAGTTAAAAAACAGTGTTTTGAACAATTACATTCATTCTGCAACTGGTGATTGGAAAAGAATGAGTGCCTGTTAAACCCCGTCCATCTTTCAGGGCCTGTCACGTGGCCGCCACCTTCATGGCATCTCTCCTAAGCCTCGGGCTATGGCTTCACTCCCTCCCCTCTGGTGCCCATGGAATACGCTTTGCTCCATGAGGGCAGGGACTTCAGTGGTTTCTGTCTCTGCTACATCCCCACAGCCTGTCCCAGTATGAACCTGACACATCATAGATAATTAATCAATGTTTGTTGACTACCTAATCATCTCCCTTATGGGTGACTTTCTGTCTTGGATTTTCAATGCACTTTCCTGCCCATCCACTAAACTAAAAGCTCTTTGTGGGTAGAGTTCTTATCAATGGAATACACAGATAATATGTTTAAGAATAAGCTGATATGTATCTGTTTTTTTAAACTCATTTTTGAAATTATAGATTTACAGAAAAGTTGCAAAGATAATATAGAGAGTCCCTGTTTACCCCTCACCCAGCTTTCCCTAATGTTAACAGCTTACACAGCCATGGTACCTTTGTCAAAACTAAGAATCTAACATTGGTACAATATTGATCTGGTTTGTCTACGGTGTCATGACTGAAAACTATGCAAGGGAAAACATATTTTTCTTGCAGTGGCAAAGCAGACATCTGGGGTTTGTGTTTGGTTTTGGTGGGGGGACTGGAGATTCCTGGATGCTTTTAGACATGCAGGGAGTGCTAGTCACACACATTCTCTTAGCAAACTTCCTGGAAGGGAGTTCCATTTCTGGGTTCGCAGTGTCCTTACCCAACTCAGGTACCCCCTGCTCACCACCCAGCTGGGACTCTTGGTATTCTTCATTTTGGCATCATTCTCTCCTGCTGCCTCCTCATTTCAGCATCAATCTCTCCTCTGCCCCAGCCTCACTCCTCCCTGTTCAGGTCTCTGGACAATATGGTTCTAAACTGTCAACCCAATCTCTACTCAAAAGGAGAAGAAAGGCAGTTGCAGAGCTAGCAGAGAGGGTGAGCAGTTCTTCCTATTGCTACATGATACTACTGTCTGTTAATTCCACAGTTAGGGAAAAGTAAAGTCAGGACCTGTGTATTTCAGTGACTTATGCCAAAGACTGTTCCCTGACATTTGGAGAGTGGCAGTCTCAAGGCTCCTGTGTGTGGGGTCTCAGGTTGTTCACTGCTCAAGGCCATCTAGCCGAGGGAGCCAAAATCTAAATCCATGCTCTGCTCCCAAACTCGGCTCCCCCTGCCTCCTTTATTTGCCCAGAGGAGAAGGCGCCTTGTTCTAGGCTGTTGATGCTAGCAGCTTCCCTGTACTCTTGAATTCTTGATTTTGTTAAGATGATCTGCCAGTTCGGTGAAGAGACCACCAAAAATGACTTCAAAAAATAGTGATAGCAACAGCCAAAGTCATAATGCAGCTGCTTTCAAAACCGATGATACATACCTTGGAGAGGCTGTAAATAACAGTACTTTGTGAGCATAAAATGGTCTTCCTTCTACCAGAAAGGTAACATCAGACATTTCTTTATTGTTAAGAAAATGAGGATCTGGAATTGGAAAGGGAAAAAAAGGTAGCTTTAGTGGAAAAAAGGATGAAGTTTAGATTTATCTTGTAGAAGGTGCAAATAAGAGTGAGCCAGGAAATCTTGGTGATAAAATACTCATTGGCAAGACAGCAACCAAACAGCAGACAGGACTAATCAGAGGAACAGTCAAGCCACTGAAATTTAGTTTTTCATAGGAAATCCTTATAGCTTATTTGTGATTAAAAGTAGCATTTCCCCAGAGAAGATTCACCTATAGCTAGAGTGAACTTTTCAGGTGTGAAAGGTAATCACCCACCTACCTTGTCTCTAAGAATGCCGCTCATCCCCACCTCTGCTGCTCTCTCTCAGGGCTCAGTGCCCTCCCTGCCCAAAGGAAGTGGTTTAGAAGAGCTGTCCCCTTGCCACTGCATTCCAGGTGATTTAAGTCCAAGCCTTTCTCTCCTGGGGTCAGTGACAAATGAGCCAGTCCCCTGTCCTCATTTTCTAGAATAAAGATTTAGCTACTACTTACTGAGCACTTATGATATGCAACCTGGTTGCACATTATCCCCACTGTGCAGTTGAAGAAACTGAGGCACACAGAATTTACAGTGACTTGTTCAAGCTAGTGACTGGTGGAGAAGCTACGATTCAAACTCGGACATTCTGATTGGATGGCCTGCTTTGTGAAACACTAGGATCCTCCAATTTGCCTGTCATTTCAGCCCTTGAGACCCGAGGCTCCTGAAGGTGCCAGTCTGTCCTCAGCTCAGCACTTCTGTGTTGTTGAGAATATCCATCAACACCCCCTGTCCTACGTTTCTTGAATCTTCCATTTCCCTCCATTCCCTTTGATATTACCCTAATTTGGGCCACATCCTCTCTTCCTGGGAACTCACAGGAGCCTCTGTTGGTCTCTCTGCCTCCACTCTTGGCCCCCTCAATCTGACAGCCCACCTCACTGCAGGAGCCATCCTTCCTGAAGCTAGCTCTGATCATGCCACTCCCCTCCTCTGCTACAAATCATTCAATAACTCCCAAGTGCTCCCAGGATAGAGTCTAAACGTCTTAATGAGGTCACTTGTGACTGGGCTTCACTGCCTTCTCTGGCTTCTCCCTGTCAAACTGTGTGTGTGCTTGAGCTATGGGTGGCTCTCAGTTCCCCATGGGTGCTATGTGCTCTCTCCCCTCTGGGGTCTGCACTCATTGTTCCTTTACCTAAAACACCCTTCCAGCCCCTTCCAAACCTGGCTCATCCCTAGGTGGTCTTCAAGTTTCAGACATACTGATCAGATGCCCTTGGTCAGTAAGCCTTGCCAGATTCCCCCACTTTCCCCAGACCCAGTAGCCCCAGCTGAGTTCCCACAGCATATGCACCCCTGCTGTAGCCTCATCATGCTATGACGTATCCACGTCTGTCCATTTCAAACCCTTTCATCTGTGTCTAGTACAGAAAGGTGGTAAAGTGTAATAACAGTATGGGCTCTGAGGCTAGAAATCTCAGCTGTGTAACCTTGGCAAGTTATTTATCCAACCCATGCCTCAGTTTCTCCTTCTGTAAAAAGGAAATTGCAGTACCCATTATACTCCATCACAGAGTAGTGAGGAATAAACGAATGAGTGAATTTATGGAGAGCACTTAGCAAAGTGGCTGACAAATGAGTATCCCTCAATAAACATGACCATAATACTATTTGTAGAGGTTCAATGGATGTTTTTTGAGTGAATGAAATAATGCCTTGACTCCTGTTGCAGAAACTTGCTCTAGGAGGCTGCCGAGGACCCGGGGGCCCTTCTTAGCCTGTAGGCCCCTTTGTTGTTGATGGGCCCTTCCCCAGGGCTCCAGGGGCTGTGCTGAAATGAAACCCCACTGCGTCCTCTGGCTGGATTTGTGGGTTGTCCTAAACTATTGAGGGCAGGACCAAGCCCCTGTCTTCCTGGGGGATGTGAACACTCAGCTGTTGCACTCACCCTGTCTGTCTGTACTGCTGTAACTTGGACCCACAATTTGCCTTCCAGACTGATTCTCTTCACTCAGATCCTGAACGCTGTGCTGCCCCAGATGGTGATCCTGGTGGTCCTCCACTCACCTTTCTCTGTCGGTACAGAGCTGCCTCACTTCTTCTCATTTTTTTTTTTTTTAAAGGCTCTTACTTTAAAAATATCAGAAAAGCATAAACAGTAAAAATCACCTGTGTAATCCCACTTTCTTTAAACATTTTAATTAAAAAACTCCCCCCAGAACTTCTGAAATGATCCAGATAAGGGGAAAAGAGGCTGCAAGGGAAAGCCTGAGAGTTGATGAAAACTCATTTCTTCACTTGACTTTCTCTCTGCTCAGTAACCTGCCTCCCTCTGCTCACCTATCACACCCACTGTTCATCTCCAGCCAGTTCCCCATTCCTGCTTCCCAGACTATTAATATCCTCTACTTTCACTTTTAACACTCTCTCCCAGAATTCACTGGGAGGGCAAGAGAACACCATCACACACACACACACACACACACACACACACACACACACACACACGCGCACACATACATCAGTGCTCTCCGATTTGCCACAGTCCCCACCACTCCCTATTGTCTAGCGCTGAACCCATTTCACTCATTTATATCACCTGCCTGGTCCCACAGAGATGCTGGTTTGAGATCCTTGTCACTAATCATTCTTGTCTTTTCTTTAAAGCAGGTCCCTAACAAACCACTATTTGGCTATGCTAGCTTGAGTTGCTGGACTGAAGACACAAAATGTACCTGCTCTATATTCCATTCGTTAATAATTACATGATGCTTTTTCTTTCATATCATGAGCTTTGAGCCTCTTAGGTCTGCCTTTTCTTTTCTTTTTGGTGCTAACCCTTGGAATTCTAATGCTTGAGCTGAAAACCAGACACTTAAATTTTAAAAAAAAATTTTTTTGAGATGGAGTCTCACTCTGTTGCCCAGGCTGGAGTACAATGGCATAATCTTGGCTCACTGCAACTTCCACCTGCCAGGTTCAAGTGATTCTCCTGCCTCAGCCTCCTGAGTAGCTGGGACTATAGGCATGTGCCACTGCGCCCGGGTACTTTTTTGTATTTTTAGTAGAGACATGGTTTCACCATGTTGGCAAGGCTGGTCTTGAACTCCTGACCTTAAGAGTAGTGAGGAATAAATGAATGAATTTATGGAGCGCACTTAGCAAAATGGCTGACACATGAGTATCCCTCAATAAACGTGACCATTATAGTAGATGCTCAATGGATGTTGATGGTATTTGCTCTGCCTGCCTCGGCCTCCCAAAGTGCTGGGATTACAGGCATGAGCCACCATGTCCGGCCCAAAATCAGAAACTTTTAACTGTTAGTGAAAGAAACTTCAGCAAATTCAGGAGGAGAAAATGTTCCCTCCCATCCTGTAGCTAAGGGAAAGCAGATTTTATGCCACTGAAACTGACCTGGCAAAAGTTTGCTCTAAGGATGGTGTCTTATGAGGCACCGAGACATCAGAGATTGTTGCTATCCTGGGAATGTACCCCTCACTCTCTAACGTTTGCTAACTTGACTGGTCTTTATAACGTGTTGCCCTGATAACATTTTAATTAATACCTATTTTCTATAAGGGAGAAGAACTTGTGACTTGGGCACATCCCAGTTTTCCCCCACACGTGGTCAGAAAGATAGACAGCCTTTGACTCAGCTGCTAAAATTTTCCATTTCAGCAAAAAGTTGTGTCTCATTTAAATTAACAAGTTATTCAAGATGGGAACAAAAATAACTTTAAAATAGTCCCATGAATTCAGCCTTTTAATTAATCTAAACTGGCTCATCCCTTTCAAATTTTGCTAAAGAGTAGAAATTTCAGTCTTCTATTACTCAGATGTCCTTCAACTTTATTAGGAAAGGGAAACAGGAAGTAGGAAAGGTCCCCAACCTATCTAAGGAAAAGGAATCCTTTATCTTTAATATTTTATAACTCTCCAGGCAGCAGGCAGACAGGCTCTTCCAACAGAAGGCTCATGTTTCAGGCCTCAAAGCAGCCTGATATTCTCCTTTCTGTAGGTTGATCAACCCGGTTGCAACAGCCCCAGGATCCTCTGAAAGAACCTCGTGCCTGATGGAAAGGTTTCTTCTGAAAAATCTCAGAAGCTGGGACTGCAGAATGACAAAATTACGGCTTCTGGGCACACCTGGGTTCAAGTTCCAGCTTCACCCTGTACTGATATTGCAGCCATAATGTAGGATGAGTCACAGTGCCTGCCTCTTGGGGTGGCCTGGAGATGACTTGAGATAGGGTAGGTCAAGTGTGTGGCTGGAGCCGGCACGGTGAACGCCTCCCAGAAGAAGAGGTTATTGATACTGTCATGGGACTTCTGAGCATCCAGCCTCTGCAGCTCAGGTATGTCCCCTCATATTTTTATAGGTGTGTGTGTGTCGGGGGGGCTTTGTTCTCCTGTTCTCTTATTTCCCTGTAGAAGGATCTCCACTAGAGGAACAACCCTGGCTCCTCACTGTCTCCTGCTCATTCCTTCTTAGTGAGGAAGAAGGACTTTTAGAGGGGAGAGTTTGGGGGACAGAGCTGCCATGTGCAGTGTGGCCTTCTTTCAGGAGCCACCTGTGCAGGGGATGCGTATGGAATCAGGAGGTCTTCCGCAGCCCCCACTGTCTGTGTCTAGGGGAGAAAGTCCCTTTAATTGGCAAATCTCCTTGTCCACATTCCCAAGGTATGTTCTCCAGTGTCATCACACAAGAAAGGAGAAATTCTGATTTCCCCCAGCCTGACTCCTGAACCGACCTTGTTTGCCCTTGAACCCCCTCCCTCCTTTTTTATGGCATTCTTTGGCTCCTCCTCCTCAAATCACAAAGCAGCAGCCAACACAGGCCCGGGGGAACCACTCACCCAAGCGTGAGGTCTGTTTCCGTTTGATCTCCGTGAGCTTGGGGATGGGGTAGGGCCCGTAGCAGTGTGTGAAGATGACGCACAGCTGCTGGCTGATCACTTCGTTCTGCAGAAAAGAAAGAGGAGGTCATGATACTGGGGGCTGTGGCCAGCCTCAGCCAGGCTGTGCCCCAGGAATGCATCCCTCCAGGTGATTAGAGCTCACACATTTACTGCAGGCCACAGGAGAAATCCTCTGGGGTAGCACACAAGCCGTTTGCACTCACGAGTCCTGGATTTACTTGCTCTGTTTTGTCCACTGTCTATTTCTAGTGGGTTCACTGGTGAAGCTTAAGAAATTTGCAATTAAGTTCTTTTCTCTGGCCCTCATGATTCGCTACCCACTGGAAAGCAGGTTTTTGTAGTTCATAGAGAAAGGAAAGTAAGGTCTTACCCCAAACCCACCTTTACCAATACTCTAAAATTCTGGAAGCAATGAATTCTCCTGAAATTAGCAGGATTTCAGGAGAATTATCCTGAAATTAGCCCTTCTGATCCTGTGGCTGTGCTCTCCATTAACGAGACAAATTCTCCTGATTCAGCTTTCGTGTGAACTTGATTCTGGTGCTGAGGCATTTCCAGACCCAGAAGTGCTCAGCTGAATCATTGGCTCCAAACAAAAGGTGGGAATGAGCTGGTTCCGCAACCCCAAACTACAGCTGCCCTTCACTGCTGGGGACATAGGAGCCTGCTTCTCCTTGACCCTCAGCGTTCCATTGATCTCTTCCCACTTTGCAGCCATTTCCTTTCATTAATCTCCCTCCAGCTGCAGGTGTATAGGAGGAAGAATGAAACACAGCATTTTGTTTCTATTTATTGGATAAAGGGTGTTGAAACTAGGGGCTCAAAGGGGTCACACTGAAAAATATTTACAATAGATTAAGGAAGAAAAGTAGGTTACAACACAGTTTGTACCAGGCCTTTTTGGAAATAAAACCCTCTACAAATATATTAGGATTGACAGATATGTATAGAAAAGGATCTAAAAGAAATAGAGTAGTTACCTTTGGGTGAGATGAGGATGTTTTTTCTTTTATTTATATTTTCTACAACAAACAAGCATTGCTTTTGTAATAAAAACAATAAATATTCTTCTGAATTATAAAAGATGGGTTTGGGGCCACTAGTGATGTGAGTGGTTCAAGCTGTTCTTAAATCTACCCACTTCATTGTGTTCCCAAGGCAGAAGCATACAGCTTGGCATATAAAAGATAATCCAAACCCTTCAATTAAAGTGGGTAGATCACAGAAGGAACAGTGTCACCTCAGATGTGATTCACAGAGGCATAATCATAGTTGAAGGACAAAGAGACTCAACTTTCAAAGATGAGGCTTTATGACCAGAGGGCATTCAGTGCTCCCCTCATTTAATACTCCTAAAAATAACTGCCTACCTACGGGCTTAATGCAGTTCTTCTCGAAGTGTGGTCCCTGGACCAGCATCACCTGGGAGCTTATTAGAAATGCAAATTCTTGGGCCTTGCCCCAGACCTTCTGACTTAAAAACCCTGGGAGTGAGGCCCAGGAATCCGCATATTAACACATTTTCTGCTGATACTGACATTCCCTTAAGTTTGAGAACCACAGGTTCCATACACTGAAATTCTCTCATGGGTCTGACCTGGGCTGTGGGCTATAAATTTGTTTCCTCTGGCCTAAAGCCCTGCCACCCAAAACGTACTCCATAGACCACGAGCAGCAGCATCCTCTGGGATCCTGTAGGAAATATACACTCTCATTCAGGCCCACTGAATCAGAATCTGCATTTTTAACACACTCTGCAGGTGACTCCCATGCACATTCATGCTTGAGAAGCACTGTGTGGTAAGAAGAATTATGGCCTTCTAGAAGATTGCATGCCCTAATAACCCCTGGAACGGGGATTGTGAACACGTTACTTTACATGGCAAAAGCGACTTTGCAGGAGTAATCAAGGTTAGTGCTTTAGTCCATTAGGGCTGCTAACAAAATACTCTAAATTGGGTGGCTTATAAAGTGCAGAAATTTATTTCTCACAGTTCTGGAGGCTGGGAAGTCTAAGATCAAGGTGCCAGAAGACTCGGTGTTTGGTGAGGGCCCGCTTTCTCATAGATGGTGCCTTCTAGCTATGTCCTCACGTGGTAGAAGGGGTGCTGAGGCCCCTCTGGGGTCTCTTTTGTGGACCTACTCACCTCCCAAGGACACCACCTCCTAATATCATCACCTTGGGGGTTAGGACTTCAACATTTAAATTCTGGGGGGACAAACATTCAAGAGCATAGCAGTTCCTCATGAGTCAACCTTCAAATAGATTATCCTGGATTATCTGGGTGAGCTCAAAGTAATCACATGAGCCCTTAAAAGTAGAGGCAGAGAAGGACTTCAGAAGGGAGAGGGGAGAACAAGATGACAGAGATCCCAGTCTGAGAAGGACTTGATGCTCTGTTGCTGCCTTGAAGATGGAGGGGCCACACGGCAAGCTTGTGAGGGGACTTAGGTAACCACACTAGGAGTTAAGTGTGACAGCAACAGTCAGCAAGGGGTGGGACCTCAGTCCTACAGCCACAAGGAACTGAATTCCACCCAAAACATCTGAGCTTGGAAGCAATTCTTCCCCAAAGCCCCCAGACAGGAACACAATCCTGCTGACTCCTTGATTTTGCCCTTGAGATCCTAGGCAGAGAACTGAGCTGGGTCACACTGCACCCAGATTTCCAACCCAGAGAAACCATGAGATAATAAATAGGTATTGCCTTACGCCTCTGAATTATGGTCATTTGTTACTGCAGCAATAGAAAACTAACACATCTCATCTAAAGTTTACATCTATCGAACAATACTTCATCACCTCTGTAACCCAGAGTGCCAGACACATGGTGGACATTTGATAAGAACTGGCTGATCATAAAAAAGATAAGACTTGTTATCTGCAAAAATGCTTTGTACAGACTGTGTATTATGAATGCTAGGGATAAGTCTCACTCGTCTACACCAGGGTATGTCTCATGCATCTTGCTGGTGAATCAGCTCCCATCTAATCAACTCTGAGCGAAGTAATAAAAACCTGTTTCCTGGACTTTTGTGCCCTTCAGAGAGGCCTGTACAGTCTGTAGACTCTTCTGCATGTTTTTCTTTTTTGGCAGACAGTGGTGGTGGTTTGATTCAATTCAGGAGGTATTGATTAAACATGGAAGAGGTGTCCTGCAGTGTGAAAGGCACTCTTTTGGGGCCACAGAAGCAGGCAAAGCAAGACCCCTCCTCTGCTGGAACTCACAGTTGACCTCTCTTTCTAACTTCAATGTGTACTGTATCACCTGAGAACGGAAATATAAGGGCTGGCCATGCTTGTTCCGAATGGACAATCTTCAAATACGCAACAATGGTCAGGGGGAGGTGCAACTCCCCACTTTTTAGTTGAGGGCATTGCATGCTCACTGCATTCCAAAGAGGACAGTATGGAAAGAGGGGAAGAGAGGAAGATTACAGTAGAGAAACTTGACAAACACTGCCTCAGCCAGGTGGCCCAGGTCAACAGCAATAGTGATAACTCACCTTGATGGAATGTGCCCTTGATAAGATGTCTTTCTCTCTGGGGTTTCCCTCTGAAAAATCCATAACCCCAGTCTAATCATGAGAAAAACGTCAGGCATATTCCACTAGAGGGGCAGACTACACAATGCTTGACCACTACTCCTCAAAACTTTCAAGGTCACCCCAAACAAGGAAAGTCCGAGGAACTGCCTCCATCAGGAGGAGCCTAAGAGAAATGATGACGAAGTGTAATGTGGTATTCTGGATGGGATCCAGTAGCAGAATAAGACACCAGGTACAAACTAAGGAACTCTGGCTATTTCTCAAAGAACTACAAATAGAGCTACCATTCGACCCAGTTATCCCATTACTGGGCCTATACCCAAAGGAAAATAAATCATTCTACTCAAAAGACACCTGTACTCACATGTTCATTGCAGCACTATTCACAATAGCAAAGACATGGAATCAACAAAGGTGCCCATCAATGGCGCACTGGATAAAGAAAACGTGCTACGTATACACCATGGACTACTGTACAGCCATGAAAATGAATGAAATCATGTCCTCTGCTGTAACATGGATGCAGCTGGAGGCTATTATCCTAAGTGAATGAAAGTAGAAACAGAAAACCAAATACCCCATGTTCTCACATGTAAGTGGGAGCTAATCACTGCGTACACATGGATATAAAGTTGGGAACAAGAGACACAGGGGACTCCAAAAGAGCGGGGAGAGAGAGAGGAAAGGAGGCAAGGGCTGAACAGCTACCCATTGGGCCCTATGTTCACTATTTGGGTGACAGATTCAATTGAAGCCCAAACCTCAGCATCATGTGATATATCCATGTAACAAACCCACACATAAACCCCGTGAATCTAAAACAAAAACAAAAACAAAACCCTAAGAAACTCTGAATAAGGTATGGATTTTAGCTCATAATAATGTATCAATATTGGTTCATTATTTATAACAAATGTACCTAGTAATATAGCCTATTAATCATAGGGAAAAGTGAGTGAAGGGGTATATGGGAACTCTCTGTACTATCTTCTCAATTTTTCTGTAGATCTAAAACTGGGCCTAAAAAAATAAAATCTATTTTAAAAACCTTGTGTGGTGGTGCATGCCTATAGTCCCAGCTGCTTGGGAGGCCAAGGATTGCTTGAGCCCAGGAGCTCCAGGCCAGCCTAGGCAACACTGCAAGACCCTGTCTTTAAATTATTTTTTTTAAAAATTGGCTGGGCGTGGTGGTGCATGACTGTGGTCCCAGCTATTTGGGAGGTTGAGGTGGGAGGATGGCTTGAGACCAGGAGTTTGAGGCCAGCCTAGGCAACATGGCAAAACCCCACCTCTAAAAATAAATTTAAAAAAAACTTCCCACCATGGAAATATGATTATAATGAAAGCACTAGAAGTTCAGAAGAGCAAAGGAAAGAGGGAGAGTGGAAGCTTAAACTGGACATCAGGGGGCTCCCTACACTTCATCCAGTCATTCCCCAGAGGTTTAGGGAATGTTTCCCCATGCACTAAGCTACATATTCATTCATTCATTCATTCATTCATTCATTCATTCATTCATTCATTCATTCTCCAAATATTTATTGAGCATCTACTAAATACCAAGCACTGGCTGGTCCCCGGGAGTTGGACATTGTGCAGAGGATTAGGGGGCTATGCCAAGTGTTGGCACCAAAGATGCTGCCTTTTGTGAGGCTTTCTCGCTGCTTTCTAGCCACTTCTTTTTCAAGGAACAGAATCCTAAGAGAAAACTCCCTGCTGCATCCTTGAATCTGTCCATGTTTGTGGAGGTGTCTGCCCTGTGCCCTTCCCAGTGCTCCTCCTCCAGGCAGTGGAGCACCAGTGTCATTTGTCCTGGTTACCTGGGACCCAAAACGATTGTGAACTCCAGGAGGGCCCTCTGAGAGTGAGGGGTGGCATCATTCTTATCAGGTGACTGCTGTCAGGGGGTGAGATCCATGGGTCAGGGGGGTCAGACTGGGATGAAAAGCTGGGTTATCCAATGGGTTTGGTAAGTCCTGGACCAAAACCCAAAGATAATAGAATGGAAGCAACCAAACTTGAGGCTCATTCCATTCTGGAGGTGGGAATGGGTGGTGGTTGTGCTGGGACAGATGCCTGGATTCTCCGAGCAGCACATTTAAGCACAGTGCTTTAGGCCAAAGGGATGACTGGCTGCAATCTCAGGGCAGCAGACCAGTTGGTCTTCACATGCTGAGTCTGACCTGGGAGGCCGGGATGAGTCCGGGAGGATGGGTGGGTGGGGGTGCGCCAGGCCTGAGGACACAATCCCTGGTTAGTGCATGCCATTGGCATGCCGCTGGGTATACCTGCCATTCAAGTCTCTCACGGAAAATTCTAGATGTGCAGATGGAGTAAATTCAGGTCCCCTGGACTCAGAACTGTGTGACCATATAAAAGAACTAAAGCGGAGTGAAGCAAAATTCTTTTTTTTTTTTTTTTCTGAGACAGGGTCTCTCCCTGTTGTCCAGGCTGGAGTGCAGTGGTGCAACCACAGCTCATTGCAACCTTGACCTCCTGGGCTCAAGTGATCTTCCCACCTCAGCCTCCCAGGTAGCTGAGACTACAGGTGTGTGCCACTATGCCCAGCTAATTGTGTGCGTGTTAGTGTGTGTGTAGACGAGGTCTCAGTATGTTGCCCAGGCTGGTCTTGAACTCCTGGGCTCAAGAGATCCTCCTGCCTCAGCCTCTCAAAGTGCTGGGATTGCAGACATGAGCCACCATGCCCGACCTTGCAAAATTCTTATAGCATGGTTGCCAGGAAACTCTCCTGAGATGGAGTCCTGTGGATTTGGGGGGTGACATCTTTCCTCTTCTCCTTTGACTCCACTCTTCTCCTAAAAAGATGTGGAAATACTTTCTTATCTTCTGAAAGGAGCACTAAGATTAATCCCAAAGGTCCTTTATAGGTGGCTCAGGCTGGAGTTCTATGTGTTGGTAAAAACATAAACAATGGGATGAGATGGCATGGGTCCCAGTCCTGACCCTTCACTCACTAGCTCTGTGACCTTGGGAAGTTACTCAGCTTCTCTGGGCCTTGGTGTTCTTTTCCAAAGAGGATTAAAAATACTTGCTTGATGAGGTTGCTATGAGGGTTAAAAGACAACATATCACCATATGCTATTAGGTTGAATGAAAATAAAGTGCCGCTATTTGATCATTTTTAATCCCTAAACAGCAATTTACCATAGTTGAACCTCATTCCTTTTTTTAAGATGTCATAAAATTCATGGCAGATTTTAAGAAAAGGAAAAAAAAAAGCCCTCCTTATTAAATGTACACATCCATCTTAAGACCTGTTTCAAATGGAGAAATGCTCAATTGTGAAAAAAGCTGTTCTCAGAATCAAGAGAAAGTAGAATTACTGTTACTTTTGGGGACACTGACAGCAAGCTCTCTGTCTCAACCCACATTAAGGAACTCACTTTGGCTGGGCATGGTGGCTTGCACCTATAATCTCAGCACTTGAGGAGGCTGAGGCGGGTGGATCACCTGAGGTCAGGAGTTCAAGACCAGCCTGACCAACATGGTGAGACCCTGTCTCTACTAAAAATACAAAAAATTATCCAGGCATGGTGGCAGTTGCCTGTTAATCTCAGCTACTTGGGAGGCTGAGACATGAGAATCTCTTGAACCTGGAAGGCAGAGGTTGCAGCGAGTCGAGATTGCCCCACTGTACTCCAGCCTGAGTGACAAGAGCAAAACTCCGTCTCCCCTCGCCCATCGCCCTCCCCGCAAAAAAAGACCTACCTCTACAGATGGCTCCCTTGTGGAGCAGGCTGGGCTGCTTCGTGAGGGGTGAGCACACCTGGAAAGGTGGAGGCAGGTGGAGGGTGGGCTACCAGCCCCAGAAGGATCCCAGCAAGATCCTCGGGCCCTGAGTGCAGCACTCATCTTACTGCTATTGTGCAGTCACACATCTACTTTGATATGTCCCTTCCACTCATGGCAAGTGATGTAGAGTATCTACTTATGGTAGTAATATGTTTCAAACACATTTAAGAAAAAGATCAAGTAAATAATAAACTGCATCGATGGTAGTTTTACCTACTTCATGCTTTCTTTAAGTAGTACTTTTTCCAGGTCTGGAAAACATTCTGACAGCAGATTTCAGATGACTGGACTAGGAGAATCACTGGGCTAGATGATTTCCAAGGTTCCTCCCAATGCAGATGCTAGAGGCCCATGACTGCACCTGACTTGGGACCGTCTTCCCACCGAAAGAAGTCACCATGGCTGCAGGCCATGTCTGCTTCTGCCCTTAAAGGGGATGAAGCTGTCATTCCACAGGGAGATGTGCACTGCAGGGAAAATCCTGAAAGGGAGCCGAGTGATAGGGTGACCTCACAGTTAAAAGCATGGGTTTTGTGTCTGGGTCAGGATCCTGGCTCTGCAGGGTGACCCACTCTTGGGCCTCAGGGCCATCATCACTAACATAGGAATAAAAATACAACTACCTGCTTCCCAGGAGCTGATGAGTAGAAAGTGCCTAGAATGGCACCTGGTACACAGTGATCATTTCCATTAGATCCGTGTCCAGGCTTAAGTGCTTGGGGCCGGTCACTTCCTAAGCACAGGTCCTGACCATAGAGAAAAGGGAGGCCAGAGGGATGGTGAAGAACTGAGTGAGGAGAGGGGAGGGAGTGAAGAAATGAAACAAGGAGGTGAGAAAGACAGGCCCAATCAGTTGCTAAACACAAACTTGTCCCTGGGGTCAACAAATTAAGAATTTTTAGCAAACTGTTTTACTAACTCTTATTTTAAAAGGTTTTGAATACACACTGTGACTTTCCTCTCTTAGATGGTTGGACTGTAGTTTTGTGTAGAACTGGGAATGTCTCAGTTGATTTTCTTTTTTATAATGAATTTTTGTTTGTTTGTTTGTTTTTGAGACGGAGTCTCGCTCTATCACCCAGGCTGGAGTGCAGTGGCACGATCTCGGCTCACTGCAAGTTCCACCTCCCGGGTTCACACCATTCTCCTGCCTCAGCCTCCCGAGTAGCTGAGACTACAGATGCCCACAACCACGCTTGGCTTTTTTTTTTTTTAATTTTTATTTATTTTTATTTTTTAGTAGAGATGGGATTTCACCGTGTTAGCCAGGATGGTCTTGATCTCCTGACTTTGTGATCCACCTGCCTCTGCCTCCCAAAGTGCTGGGATTACAGGAGTGAGCCCGGCCTTTTTTTTTTTTTTTTTTTTTTTTTTTTTTTTTTTTTTTGAGATGGGGTCTTGTGATGTTGCCCAGGCTTGTCTCAAACTCCTGGACTCAAGTGATCCACCTGTCTTGGCCTCCCAAATCAGATGACTTCTTGAGCTGTTTGATATTTTTGGGATCTGATCCTATGTCTATTTGGTAGTTGTCATTTTGTTCATGGTTAATTATTACAGAGGTAGAGGCACAAAGAGATTGGACCATTCCTTAGAGGCTTTATGGATCCCATTTACTATTATTTTTTCTGCTTACATGGATGTTTTTGCTTTTGGTGACATGGACAGTTACTGTCCAACTGGGGGCTTTGCAAACAGACTCACTTCTTTGAGGGTGCCTGAGATCCCAGATGGTTTAAGAAGATGACAATAAAACCCAGCACTTTGGGAGGCCGAGGCAGGCAGATCACAAGATCAGGAGATCAAGACCATCCTGGCTAACACAGTGAAACTCCATCTCTACTAAAAATACAAAAAAAATCAGCCGGGCATGGTGGCGGGGACCTGTAGTCCCTGCTACTCAGGAGGCTGAGGCAGGAGAATGGTGTGAACCTGGGAGGCAGAGCTTGCAGTGAGCCTAGATCATGCCACTGCACTCCAGCCTGGGCAACAGA
>NC_045443.1:105143817-105225635 GCF_002776525.5 Piliocolobus tephrosceles | reverse complement strand
TGAGGCAGGAGAATTGCCTGAACCCAGGAGGCAGAGGTTGCAGTGAGCTGAGATTGCACCACTGCACTCCAGCCTAGGCAACAGAGCAAGACTCCATCTTAAAAAAAAAGAAGTTGGGAACTCTTTTTAAACAGATGTATTTAAAAAAATGAATATATTGTTCTGCTCCTGGGGAAGTCTGGAGGCGCTGAATTCATTTGAAGTTCAAATTTAGAAGCAAGAACATAGAAGCAGATGTGCGGTCAGATTTCAAGTATGGTTTGAGCACAAACCAAGAATGGTGGCAGGAATATGCCTCATTTTACAGGACAGCTGTTTATAAAAACTGACCATAAAGTGGATTTATTGGCAATAATCTATTCACTACTCTGATAAAACAAGATGTTTGGCCAGAAGCAGTGGCTCACACCTGTAATCCCAGCACTTGGGGAGGCTGAGATGGGAGGATTGCTTGAGATCAGGAGTCCGAGATCACCCCGGCCAACATGGTGAAACCCTGTTTCTACTAAAAATACAAAAATTAGCCAGGAATGGTGGTGCATGCCTGTAATCCCAGCCACTTGGGAGGCTGAGACACGAGAATGACTTGAACCTGTGAGGCGGAGGTTGTAGTGAACCAAGATCATACTGCTGCATTCCAGTCTGGGCGTCAGAGCGTGACTTTGTCTTAAAAAAGAAAAAAAAAAAAAAAAAAACGATATTTGTTTGGATAAACATTTGAACAGGAATCCTAGAGTGCAGGGAAAAGGAACAATGCCGGCTGGCTATGTGATGGATGGCCGCCCTATCGTCCAACAGGAGACTGTCTTCTCAACTTGGAATTTCTCTGTCATCATCTCTCTCTAGTTTTTCTTTTGACCATAAGAATGTCCGCTGTGCTTGGGGAATGGGTGACTTCACCCTGCAGGCTCAGGGAAACGGATTTCCTCTTTAACCTCCCTCGGGCCCGTGGTCAGTTCATGTGATGTGTAAAGCCACATTTCACCAGTAGGGGATGCCATTGAACCCCCTGTAAAAGCAAAATGTCCTTCACTGCCTCCCTCCTCTTGAGACACCACGATGCCCAGTTAATTTTTGTATTTTTTGTAGAGATGGAGTTTCATCATGTTGTCCAGGCTAATCTCGAACTCCTGGGCTCAAGCGATCCTCCCACCTCGACCTCCTAAAGTGCTGGGATTATGGGCATGAGCCACCGTACCCAGTCAACCTGATTTTCAAATAACTGACTATTAAACGATGGGAGCACCCACCACTTCTGTGAATGGAGGGTAGTTTGTACGCTGCAGCCTGTAGATTCTTATAATCATGGGTTCAGGTTCTGAGAACTATTTCTTATCTAATGAGCTGTCCAAGTCAAACGCACTGTGGCTCCAGGCAAAACAAAGTGTGGTGTTAGACATCGGGAGAGTGGCAGCCCTTTGGGGGATAGCAGCAGAGCAGGGCGAGAGGGGACCACTCAGGTGCTAGTCATGTTCCATTTCTTGGTCTGGATGCGGATTGAACAGTTTGTCTATCTTATGAAAATTCATTTGGCTTTGTAGTTATGAGCTGGGCACTTTTCTGTACATATGTCATACTTCAAAGTAAAGTTTTAGAACGCACAGTTTAGGTTTACTTAATACACTGAATGTCTCAATAAATTCTGGAATTCCCAGTATAGCCTGAAGAAAAGTTAAAAACAACAAACAGACAAAGAACACCTCAAAAATGATTGAACACCAGACCCTGGGAACAGACCCAGCAATGCTTCTCATTAAGACAGTTTCTTAGGTGATTTCAGGTGAAAGCCTCTTTATTCATTTACTTATTTTTAAGTCGGGCAGGGAGTTTGGCTTTGAAATGCTTCCAACAGGTTTTACTCCTCATGGACTCGCTGAAGCTTATTATCCTAGGCCTGATGCACCTGCTCCCATTTGGGGTCCTGGTGGGTCTTGACCTTAAGCACAAATTCAGCCTGCAGATGGCCCAGGGACACCAGGCTAAGGACAGGCGCTAATGAGAACACCTAATGGGACTTGCTTGCCACCCGAGGCCCAGAGCTCCGAAAGCAGAGATGCTGTGTTGCTGCCTCCTTACTGAAGGGCTCTCCCTGCTGTGTGGAGGAAGCAGCCCCATGTCCCCTCTAACGCCCCATGGACAGTCACGCAGCCCAGTTTGGCAGGCGGACCCACACTGCCCTTTGGTTCAGAGGCCAATTTCTACTGAGACTTCCCAAGCTCCGTGGTAGACCCCAGAGTTCCACAAAGGCTGTTCTGGGGCAAAGAGGTGAGAGGGCTGGTGCTGGGGTCCTGTGGGGACTGGAGCGTCTAGAGAGCATCACCAAACAACCCCAAAGAGATTTTTAAGAATTAATGTTGTAATAGTTGAAAGGCTGGACTGCTGTTAGGAAGAGGCTGCATCTCCCTGTTGCTGGGGATATAGGCGTCAGCAGAGGTAAATCCCAAGAGGTCAGAGCTAGGTTCATTTGACCCTCCCGACCTGAAAAGCCTTCTCCCAAGGCCTGGCTTTCCAGAAACCTCAGCAGGGTCTGTGTTCTATTTATCCAGAAAGTTGCACCCATTTCCTTCATCCTACCGATTCCTATCGTCCATCCTGACACGGTCTAGTCTCAGCACCTCAGGGGGGCCCACCCTCCCATTACTCCCTCCTGAACTCCCACACCTCTCCTAGCCTGCACCCCCAAATTTAATACTGTCTTATCAACTGTCTCATAATGCTGTTGGGGCACACATGTTGGTATCATCTTTCTAGCTCTTCTGCAAGTTCCTTGAGTTAGAAGGTATCTAAGCTGTCCATGCACCCATGTGCCCAAGTGCCTCAGCTCATGCAGATGCTCAGCAAGACAGCTGCCCTGCAAATGAGTGCACAGGTAGCTTTCGTCTGCTGGGGTACATTCGCCACTGGGTGCTATGACCGTAGTGATCCCACTCAAAGGGGAACCCCAGGCTAAAATACCGTTCAGATCTGGGAACCTCCGGCTATGTTCTCTGCCGATGACCACAACAGCCTCAAACCCCACATACCTTGCTGGCTTTCAGGATCTCAAACATCAGGGGCAGGCCTTGGGTCACGAGCTCCTCCGTGTATTCCTCCTCCTGAATGGTCTTAAACTCCTTTAACAAGCACTGGATGAGAGGCCTGCGGTGCTGCTGGAAGGCGATCCGCAAAGACTCCAGCCATGTGTGTAGAGTCCACGGGACGCCTGGAGCGGGGAGAGGAGCCAGGGAAGGTGGCAGGGGAGGGGGAGAGAGAGGGGAAAGGCAGAAAACAACCAGAGGAGTAGGCGAGTTTTTATCTGGAAGTTGGCTTTTCCCTAGGACATTACTAAATGACGAGACCAAGGGATTGACTTTCAACGAATAGAACAAGTGTAGGTTTTTTCCAAAGACCTGCAAAAGTTGAAATTAAAGGTCATAATTTAATTCCCTCAACTATGGGTGTCCATCTCTGCGTGCTACTCATATTATTAGGGGCTGCATTTCACAAGATATAATCATCGTGTAGCCTATTGGAATTATTATGCATGCTACTTATGCATATTCCATACTTCTGGATTCTGAGCGCATAGGCTCCATCCCCTTTACTTACTGGGGAAAGCAGCTCAGTGGGGAGAAGAGTCTTGCCCAGGATTAAAGAGTGGATGTGCCCAAGGATCTGGAACACATCCATGCCCAGATGAGAGCTTAGAGCTGGTGAAACCCATTGGTGGACTTCACCATTTACAGCTCTGGCTAAGACAGATATTTATACCCGAATAAGAAGACAGGGGAGGATATTCCTGCTGCTCCTCTGTGCAAAACAACATTTCCATCTGCAGGTACTTCATCAGGTCTTCCTCCTTTAACAGGGGCCTCTCCAGCAGCTGATTGCTATAATTTGCCTCTCCCCTCTCATGCAGAGGCACAGACTGAGGAGGAATCTCGCTACTGTTTATAACAAGTAGCCCATTCAGAACCTCGAGCTTCACAATCATGCAAAATGGGCTCCCAGGGCAATAGCACAAATGTTTCACGTACTAACCCCTCCCCACCTTCCCTGGAGAGAGGTTGTTTCCAGAACAGCATTAGGAGTCTTCTCCTCAGCCCTCAGCCTGCCTTAATCTGCCACACCCTGTGTTTAGGGACCCATGGCTAGGTCCGGCTGTTTCCAAGCCAGAGCGAAAGCCACTAGGCTGGTGAAGGCTAGGCTAGCCTTGTTCCCCAGACACACGGAGGAGATGGCTCTGGGCTAGCTCACCCAAGGAAGAGCCAGCTCAACCTTCCTGAGAGTGGATTTGCCCTCAGAAGCTCAAGAGGAGTTGTGGTAAGAAAGGGCGCCCTCACCCTAACAACTGCCCAGTGCTGCTTCGTGGAGTTGGCTGCTCTAAAGGCAGTGATTCCTCAACCACTGGGAACCACCTGGGATGATTGTTAAATATAAAGATTTCCAGCCTTTATCCATCCAGACCCTCGACAGCAGAGCCTCTGGGTGTAGGGCCTGGCAATCGGTATTCAGACAAGTTCCCCAGGTGATTTGAATTCCTGCCCCAGGGTCCAGTGTTTGGGAATCATGGAAAGATGGTCTGAGGATGGGTCTTTGGGGCAGGCAGGACGCTGCTATCTATGGGGACGGTGTGGGCATCTTGGCCTGGAAGTGTTTCAACTGGTAAAGGGGAGGCTCCCTGGGCCCCCTTGTGTGTGTGTGTGCATATGCGTGTTTTGCATGTGTGTGTGTGTGCATGTATGCGTGCTCATGTGTGTGTGGACCTAAAGCTGGCGGCACCATGGTGCCCATGGTGGAGCGTGCCCAGACTGACCTATGCTCCTGATATCAATTGTGACATCCACGTAGCCATGCTCAGCGCTGTGATACATGGCCTCCCTCAGGGCCCTCAGTTTGGCCTTGCTGTTGCGGCTGGCACACAGGGGGGGCGGGGCTGTCTCTGCCAGGTCAGTCCCCTCAGCCAGAATCTCCTCCAGGGACAGGATATCACTCTTCTCCTTCTCTGGCTGGGCGAGCAGTTTGCGGAACACATTCCTGTCAATCATAAACCCAGAGAGGATGACACTCAGAGATGGAAGTGGCTTTGCCGGGGCAGGGCAAGGGCAGGCTGGGGAAGCAGGGGGCCACTAACTTGGGTGGGAGGATGACGAGAACAACGGGTGGCACTTTCAGAGGCCTAACAGTGGGTGTCACGTTTTGGGGGTGGAGGAGATGATGGGGCACGACTGGCCTTGTTTCCTTGAGGCAACTTGGACCTAAGTGAGTTCCTCAAAAATCTAGAAGGCTCTAGAACTCTGCACTTGTCACCGTCAGCCTGCCCTCCCTCCACAGTGAATGTGCTTTGCTCGGGGTTATGTGTAATGAAAGCTGATGATCGGGGGGAAATTCCGAAGGAGATGTAGAAGGGAAGTCACCGAACATGAAAGGTTTTATTATTTTTAAAATGGATTCTTGTACTTCATGGCAGCTGACATGAGGTGCTCTGAGCGAAACCAACCAAGAGTGACGTCTCTCCGTGAGTTTAAAGCCGGCTGGGAGCGGGTAAAAGAAGGCATTCTGAGTGGATGTGCGCTGCATGGAGCTGGCTGTCAGCTGGCAGGCAGGGTCGCTCTGGCCAGGCCCGGGGCCTGGACCACCTCACACTGCCTCTGGGCCCCACATCCAGAGAGACAATGGGTCTGGGGTAGGCCTGGGAATCTGCATTTTTAACAAGCACCACTCGGAATCTCTGGCTCTGGCCCATCCTAGCCTACCTGTGTCCGTGGGCTGCAGCCTGGCTGAAAGAGTTCATATCACCCTGGGGGGTTGTAGAAATTCCATTCCTGTACATGGTTCCTATCAGGGGATCGGCACCACGCTCCAACAGCAAACTAACCAGCTCAAAATTTCCTGCAAGCCCAGAGAAGGGGGTTTTATAAGAGAATAAAGCAAAAATATAGTCACAGGCACTTCAAGGGCCAGGGTGCGCTGGAGGTCCTTGGCCAGGGTGGGAACTGGCAGCTCTTACCTACAGCAGCTGCCAGCTGGAGGGGCGTTTCCGAGTAGTTCTCCTCGCCGTGCTCCACCGAGCCTTCCACCTTGGCCCCAGCATCCAGAAGGAGCTGCGGAGGAAGAGCGGCCATCGAGACGGTGAGAGGAGATACACTGTGCACAGGCGTCAGGAAAGACTGCTGGGATCGGTGAGATGCCAGCGTTCCTTCCCTCCCTCTGGGTCGGTGACCGCGTGCACAGGCTGAAGGGCAACTGTACCTCAGAGGGTGAATTGAGAGCCTCTCATTGCTGCTAGAACCCCGGACTACTCAGAGTGTGTTCCATGCACAACAGCATCAGCACCACCTGGGAGCTTGTGGGAAATGCTGACTCTCAGGCCCCACCCAGGTCTACTGAATGAGAGTCTGCATTTTAACAAGATCTCCAGGGGATGTGTACATACATTAACATTTCTGGAAGCACTGGGCGAAAGGTCCCTGGCACAGGAATGCTGGAAGACTCCCCTCCTGGGCTGGTTACACAAAGCCTCAGAGGGCACTAGGGTGGCCTCGTAGAACCACAGACTCTCAAGAGTTCTGAAGGACTTTGGGGGGCCCCCAGGGCCCCACCTGGATGGCCCTGAGGACAGTTTAGCAAATGCTAAGGTTTCTGGCCAGCAAGATCAGTTAATACAGTGGCAGAGTGAGCTTCCAGAAGTTTTGCTTCATATGGCTTCATTCTGTGCATTCCCTGAGATAGCTGGGCTTCCTAAAGAGGCAGGGATTCTGTTCATGCTGGATCTCATTCACAGTGAATGTGCTGTCAGCACTGCTGATGGAAAATGGGGGAAAAATCTGCTATCTTTACTGCCTACTTAGGGCTCCCTGAGGGCACGGCCATGGGGGAGCCACCTACTTGGCACTCCGTGATCGCTGGCCCTGCGGCAGGGAGGTGGCCTGACTTCTGTGTGACTTTGCTTGGCTGCTCACTGTTCCCATTCCTGATTTAAAGGTCGAGAATGTCCTTGCATGTTAAGGAATGACATCTGTGTCCACCAGACCACCATCCGACCCCTTCTTTCTTAGTTTCCTCTACCAGGAGTGGACTGGGCATACTGTTCTATAGGCAGAAGCCAGCTCTCAGTGTGACACGTTACACTCTCAGCCTCCTGAAACATGACTTGGGATCTGTTCTAAGGATTCTCATGACCCAGGAAACAACAAAGGATTCCCATAAAATTCCAGCATTGCAGAGCTGTCCCTGCTCTGCATGGAATCAAGAGGCATGGACCACACAAAAGGAGGTGAGTTCCTGATGTGCCCAAAGCTCAGCACTCACTACGGGACCAGGTGTGGTCATGAACTCGGATGCTGATCTCTCTTTTCTGATGAAGTAAAGATCAAGCTTATGATTTAGAATGTACTGTCTGGCTGTTCACTGAACACCAACTACAATAGCCAGAAAAAGTGCAAGCAATACACATTTATATGCCCAAAGGACCTCCAATGAGGACACGTCACTGCTTGGAGCTGTTTCAGAAGACACATAGCCAAGGCCCTACTCTAGACCTCCTGGATCTGATTCTCAAGAAGTGGGATCCAAGCAAGTGCCTTTTGGAAACACTCCCTGGGTGTCTTGGATGCTTCTTCCCACTGGCTGGAAACCACTGGATTCTACACAAACACCAGGGGTCACACCTAAGGGAAGGTTCTAAGGTATCAATAGCAACCATGTTCATGTTGCGACAAGCAAAATGAACAAATCCATGAAAACAGCTGAAGCCGCACCCCAGAGCAACCAGGAAGAACTTCATGGGTCTGTCACTCTGTGTGTGAGGCTGTGTGTGGATACGTGATCATTTCATATTGGTTAAAGCCTGGCCATATAGATCACTACATGTAATATTTTTATTCACATGATATGAATATGCTATATTGAATTGCAGTTAACCAATATGAATGTCTTAGAGAATATGCATGCTGGGAGAGGTATAGATGTGTGTTATGGAAGAGGTAAAATCAAAGGTCAGATGTGGATAGGGAAATACGTTAATACCTGAACTACAGGAATATGTCCATGCAACACAGCAAAAGTCAGAGCCGTCCAATGGCGGGTCTCGGGGTGGACGGATGGATATTTATGAGGAGTACTGACAACCTATAAACAAATTGAAGTTATTTTCAAAATGTGACCTTCACAATACTTAGGCTAGCAAATTTGACCTATCTGTGGCTGGGCATATGGGCTAGAGATGGACAAAAAGACATCCTGGAGGATGCCTTGGGCAGAGCTGGCAATACAGGGCAGGGATTTTCCACTGCTGGATGCTCCAAACACCTCTCACCAAAGTCATGGATCTGTCCTGTTTGTGTTTGTAAGAACAAAGACCAAAGCAATTCCCCAAAGCCAGGACACTAGAAGTCCGTGTTTTGGAGATTTTACCCTTGAAGGCAGTGAGAAAATGTCTCAGTGACTTTACGTCCTCTGTGCGTAAGAAGGACTCCTTTGCTTCTCCTCTGAAAGGAAATAATGGATGATTCTGATCGCCTCTAAGGTGCTTTGGAGAAGCTGTAATGGCGGTTACAATGAGCCAGCTTTCTGGCCTGTCTCCTTCCTCTTTCTACCTAACAGAGCATGGTGGTTCTGGGAGCTACAGGATGTCAGACAGCATGAGATGCCACTATCATGCCATCCATACTTTTCAGAGAGATTCTCAGTGGTGGCAAACCCCAGGCAAGGGACGGTCTGCTTTCAGCTTTCAAGCCAGGGAAGTCCATCACTCGTCTGATGGAGGAACTTCACCGTCTGATCACAACTGGCCCTACCCTGTTCTCATTTCACTCTTCTGCTGGCTTCCTGGTTGACAAGGACCCTCTGGTGCTACCGCAATATGGGCATGAAGCTTTTCTAGGACACATCATGAATGAACAATCTGAGACTGGGCTTTCAGGATGGGGGCCTCAAAACACTGCAGGCCAAGAGAGAAGAGACAGGGCAGCTGAAGGCTAGGGTCTTGCAAGAGCAGCACCCACATGGAGCTTTTCTCCCAAACACTCCTGGGGTCATGTAACCTCAATGCCTGCTTCACTCAGAGCAGTTTGGTTCACTAAGCATCCACCGGAGGAAGGCCTGAGCTGAGATCCGTGGGATGGGCTAGAGAGGACCTGAGAATGCCCTAGAACCCAACGCTGAGGACCCCTTGCGCGGGTCTGCATGGTGCTTAAGGATTCACAGCAGGAGGGAAAATCCCCACAGATTCCAAAGTTATAGGATCCAAAATGATTCTGGATCCAAAACTATGTCTATTGTCTACTTTTCTCAGATAAATATAAAACTCACATTTACAAAAACACACACACACAGTACTGAGACTGCAAGGGCATCTAATTTTGAACTGAAAAGGTTTCCCAGGGTTGCTGAATTATGATTTCAGCCCATCAATCTCTTTGCTGTCTGATACTGCCAATATCTTGCCGCCAGGGAGAGCAGGTCTTCAGGCAGCATAGAACATGGTAAAAAGGTGGTATTTCAGCTCTGATGAGGTTGGGGTGTGGGTGGAGGGAACGATATTAACTGAGTTCCAAACTTACTCTCTATATCCCTTCTGACAATTATATGAGATGGGTGCGATTATTTTCCCATTCTGCAGATTGGGAGAAAAAAGGTTAAGGTACTTGCCCAAGCACAAAAGCAAGTCACCATGGCAGTGGTGGCATCCGAACTTGATCCCAAATCTGTCAGACTCTAAGGCCAGTGTTGCAAGGGGGAAGGGAGGGCAGGGTTTTTGGGGGGACATGCTTTCCACCAGACCACATTGTCTCAGGGAAGCTCTGAGATTAGCTTTAAGATCTGTCAACTCAGCCAACAAAGTGAGCCAAAGAGGGTTTGGAGGGGGAGCATGGAGGATCTGCAGGAGGGAGACTTCAGTGTAGGGATTGAGTCAGTGCCTCCTCTGCTGTGTGTTCAGTGGAAAGAGAGGGCTGATGGCTCAGGAGTGCTCTTTCTGCCCCATCCTAGAAGAAATGGATCAACCGTGGGAATCAGGAACTCTGGAAATCGGGACTGCCGAGTCAAGGAAAAGCCAGTGCTCCTTGCAGTTATGTTGGTTGTTTTTAAACATAACATACATGCAGGCAGCTCCTTGGGGTTTGGTTGAGCTGGGGCCTCAGGATGGTGGTCTCACCAGGGCCACAGCAACTAAAAGGACATAGGAAGGATCTATTTGTTGCGCTGTGCACCCTCAGCGGCAGCTCTTGGGAGAAATAGCCTCCCTTTCTTGCTCGCCTTCCCCTGGGGACTGCCAGCCGAGGGGCCTGCAGGCCTCTGCACTCTCACCTCCACATTCAGGTCAGCTCCGGCATCCAGCAGCATCTGAACCATCGCCTCGTCCCCACGGACACAGGCATACATCAGGGGAGTCATGCCCTGTGGTGAGTTAAAAACCAGAGAACAGAGAACGTTTACAAGGTGGCTGTGGTCAGTCGATGATAACAAATGAAAAATCTTACTTGTGTTTCGGAGACCCTGCTTGTGCTGTGGCATGACAAAAATAAACGTGCAGCGCTGTGACTCGTAAGGTCACAACCCTCCACATGTGGAAACCAAAATAGAGGCGACGAGGTAGCCTCCACGGCCTTTTCAGCATTTATCTTTCCTTCCGTTGGAGGATTTTCATTCGTTTGCCTGTCTCAGGGTGCAACAGACCTAAGGGTGTTTGCTAAACACTTAAAGCTCTTAGGAACTTTCTAGATTGATTCTGCAATATCAGCCCTAAGCTACCTCATTGGTAAACACTGTTTATCTGACATTTTCTCTTTCACAATATAACAAGTGTCATCTTTGCTCTATAAAAGCTGCTGGTCAGCATCAAGGGAAATTGAGTGCCTCTGAGCACGTGGCGTTGCCCATCACTGACATCTGGTTTGACATGGTCATTTGCAAGCAAAAGGCAAGTGAATGAGGAATGGCCTTCAGGAATACCAGATTCACCAATGACCCTTGTTTCTGTAAATGAAGCATCACAACCAACAGAAGGAAAGGGGATGGATTTTCAATAAACAGTGTCACGAAGTCAGTTATTTGGGAAAACATCCAAATTAGAGACTTTTCTCACACCACACATCAAAATCATTTCTAGTTTGATTAGAGATATACAGCAAAAATTAAAACCGTGAAAGATATCTAACTGGTTTGTGGATCTCTTTCTAGGCACAAAAGGAATGGAAGAAATCACAAATGAAAATCATTACAGCATTGAGGATGTGTAATTGAAAACATTATAAGCAAAATCAAAAGGTAAACAAAGAATTGAGGCATATTTATCACATTATAACGAAGGATTATGTCCCTAATACGTAAACAGCACTCCTGAATAAAGAAGAAAAACAGTAAAGCTCTAATGAAAAACAGGCAAAAGATAAGCAGAACAATAATAGTGAACACACACACAGCTGGAGGGTGTGTAAAAGGAAACAAAAGTTCTGGAAAGTAATTTAAGATTGAGAACCTTAAGAAAAGTGGGTGCCTTTGAGCCACTATTTGCATTTTAAAAATTTCCCTAATGAAATAATCACAGGTTTGAACAAAGACTCGTGTAAATATATTTAGCTTAGCATTATTAATAAAAATAATTTGAAACGACCTAAATTTCCAACAATTGAGGCCTGGTCAATGAATAAATAATAATGACCGTTTTGTGTAGCCCTTAAAAGTGATTAAAAAAAAAAGACACTGGGCCCAGTGGCTCATGCCTGTAATCGCAGCATTTTGGGAGGCCAAGGTGGGAGGATCCCTTGAGGCCAAGAGTTCGAGACCAGCCTGAGCAGTGTAGCGAGACCCTGTGTCTATACAAAATATAAAAATAGGCCGGATGTGGTGGTGCACACCTGTAGTCCCAGCTCCTCAGGAGGCTGAGGCAGGAGGATCTCTTGAGCCTTAAGAGTTCAAGGCCAGCCTGGACAACATAGTGGGATCTCATCTCTTAAAAAAAAAAAAGGATATTCAACAATATTGCAAAGGAACTTTAATATAAAATATTGAAAAAGGCAAGAAGTAATAAATCATTGGGGTTTTAAAAAGAATATAAATATACATGTATGTCTGCATTTGTGTTTGTGTGTATTAGAGCTCCTTGGTGTTGCTCAATAAAATTACTATAGCTGTAGTTAAATAAATAGTCCCTGTCATTCCCTCTCTGGAACTCACTGCATGAGCTGCCATGTGAGAAGCGGCCCCATCTGTCTCTTGTGACTTTCCATGTGAGACTTGCATTTATAACTGCTGTTTGTTTTCTCTGTCCATGACAGTTCACCACACAAGGTATCTCCCTGACTGGTGGGCCCACGTATCTCTCACTGTACCTCAGTTTCAGGAGTTGAGGGGATAGCTGCCTATCTCTGAGGCACCTCCTAGGGTCCCCAGAATGACTTTTGTGCATCTTAAACATACTCTAAAAGTTTGATGAAATCTGTCTGGGCTTGTCCTGTGCAGGAACAGACAAACAAGCAGAGAACTAATTTTAACCACCCTGGAAGAAGGACTTGAAGGACAGATACTAAATATAAATGATGGTTACATGGTGATGGCATTATTTCCTTTCTGGAATGGGCCTATTTTTCCTCCCTTTTCCATTTCAGCTGCAATGATCATGTGCTACTTCTATAAAGATGAACCACAGTATTTTTCTAAGATATTTTAAAAACTGAAGAAAAACACAAGCAAGCAAGCAATCTAAGCCGTCAGCAGGGGGAGCCTCTGCCCAACGCCTGCGGTGGGGATTCACCAGCTGTCTCTGTCTTGCCAGGGCTGGTGCAAGACAGGTGGGGAGTGTTCAGACCCGCGGCCCCTGTACCTGTTCACTCATGGTATTGATCCCATCAGGCCCCAGCAGAGACACCGCCTGCTTCACCAAGTCTGTTCGTCCACAGTTCAGCATCCGGAAACCCAGGTCCTGCTTAAACTTGGCTTCGATGGCCACTGCATCCAGCTTCCGAGATGCACAAAAGCAGTCGTCGGCCCTAAGGAAGGGAAGAGACATCATGCGGGTACAGCGGCTTCCCAGAGGGGCACAGGGGCAAACTCCGCAGGAAGTACCCTGGAACACTGCATTTGTGTTTCATGTAAATTGTCTGCTCCTAGACTCCAATTAAAATGATTGCCTCTGGATGTCTGTTGATCCTTTGTCCTTTATGACTGCTGTGAATCTGTCTAGTCTCGTGTGCTCCCACAGCATACTGAGCTAAGTCACATAACGACTAATACGTATTGAATATTTACTATGGACTAGGCACTCTTGCTAAGCTCTTTGCATGAATTAATTCATTGAATCCCCACATAGCCCAAGAGGTAAATCCTGTGACCTCTCTTTTACCCATGGGGAAACAGACACAGATAAGGGCCCTGCCCAAGGCTACACAGTGTGAAAGCAGTGGAGCTAGGATTTGAACCCAGGTGGTCTGTGTGGAGAGCTGGCCTGTTCATCTACTGTCCCCCTGTCCTGCAATCACAGGACCTAACTATTTGCCTGTTTATTTGTCTGACTGCCTGCTCTAGGCTGGGGACTTCTGAGATCAAGGGCCTTGTCTGGTGAGCCTCTCCATCCCAGGGCCCGAGAGGGCAAAGGACATGGAGGTTAATGGGAGCTGAATGAACACATACTGGGTGGATTCTCTGCATTCAAAACAGTCGCAAGACAGAGAACTGGCAAGATCAAACGGCAATATAAATGGCAAGGTGCATGGGAAGTTGTCATCCAGCCAGCCCTGGGCATCGAGAAAGAGGTTAGGGAAGGGTGGGGAGGAGAATCAATGGAATCAAGAAGGTGCTACAAATTCTGCTTATAAAGGATGTTACTTCCTTATCACAATGAACTGATCAATCAATTAATTATTAAATCAAATCACTAAGCATTTATTGAATACCTGTTTGTGCTAAGCTCTGTTCTAGGTGCTGAAAACACAAAGGTAAACATGTCACCATCCCTGCCCTTGGGGCCCCACTGCCTGGAAAAGGAGAGGACACAGGAATGGGTTGTTATAATTCAATGTGGCAAATGCAAGAATTGAGGGGTAAGAGGCACACACTGTTACAGAACACATGTGCTGCGGGAGTGCAAGGAAGCAGCCAGGCAGAGACTAGGGGATCCAGCAAGGCTTCCTGAGGGAGATAACCATTGGGCTATCTGTGTCTTTTTTATTTTATTTTATTATTTTATTTTATTTTATTTTTTATATTTAATTTAATTTATTTTATTTTATTTTATTTTTTATTATTTTTGAGGCAGGGTCTTGCTCTGTCGCCCAGGCTAGGATGCAGTGGTGCGATCATAGCTCACTGCAGCCTCAGACCTCAGGAAGTGATCTTCCTGTCTTAGTTACCCCGGTAGCTGAGACTACAGGGATGCACCACCACACCCAGCTCATCAAAATTTTTTTTTTGTAAAGACAGGGTCTTGTTATGTTGCCCAGGCTGCTCTCGAACTCCTGGCCTCAAGCAATTCTCTTGCCTTGGCCTTTCAAAGTGCTGGAATTACAAGCATGAGCAACTGCACCTGGCTTGTGTCTTAACTCAGGAGATAGGAGAAGAGAGAGCAGAAAAGCTGTGAGCAGGGCCAGTATGAGCAAAAGTATGGTGTCGAGACATGCAGGCTGTGTGAGGGTAACCATGGAGGTTTCAGTGTTTCTGGGGCATAAACTTCTAGGCAGAAGCTGAGGTAAGCAGGGCCTAGACCACAGAAGACGTGTGACGTAGTCCTTAAGGCTTCAGACTTTATCCTTAAGAGCCGTGAGAGAAGTGATATGGTTGGATGGCCAACCCTAGGAGAGGATGGAGGGTGGGCCTGAGCCAACTCTAGAGGCCGGGAGACGTGCTAGAGCCAACTGAACCAGCTGGGTGGGCAGAAGCCACTGCCAAAGTGTGAAGTGATGAGGGGCTGAGTTGAGATAGTGGCTTCTGGGATGGAGCAGAGGGCATGGACTCTGTCTTCTCCACGTGTGCCTGCCCGCTTCTCAGATATGCACTGCTCCCACCCAGAGGCAGGTGTGTCAGCTGGAGTCAGAGCTGTCCCAGACCCCCTCACACTCCTCCTGCTTGCTGACTCAGGGGGTGGGAACTAAGGGGAGGAGCCTGGTGTTTGAGATTCCTGGTTCTGTTCCTGCCTCAAATGAACCCACTTCGTGGTGGAAGTAAGGGCGAAGTTTGTGAGGAATGAGAGGGGGCCATTGTCCCAGGTTTATGGTGCTGAGACTCCTGAGCATCTGAGGAGTGAATGACCACAAGAGCCCCAATAAGTGAATGTGATGTGTGTGGCCCTGGCCTGTCCCTGGGTTCCTGACACATCACTCGTCTCTGCGGAGGAGCCTTGGTCTGAAAACTATTCCGGAATGGGAACCCAGGGGTAGCAGATGCTTTGGCTCTAGATGCTAGACATGACGTGTTTGCTTCTGGCCACCAGGGGGACCTGCTGGGATGCAGATGGACTCCAAGGACCGGAGCCAGAAGCCTGGTGTTGAGATGGGGGGTCTGATCTGCACACTTGTCTCAGGACCTAAGCGTCAGGCCAGGCCTCCAAGGGCCTATTTGTAGGAGAGTCCTGGAGGGACAATGAAAGGTACTTAGGGGCCCAGAGTTGATCAGAATCTGGACTCCAGGATTAATGCCTTTTCATGGCAGGTGGGAAAGTCAAGAACACCCAAACGCTGTTGAAAGGCTATCCAGGGACGACAGAGGGTTACCCTGGCAGTGGCGGAGGACTGGCTGGAGGACTAGGGCCTGGCTTCAGTCTATGGCATCAGCATCCGAGACCTGAGCTTCTAGGGCACAGAACGTGGCTGAGCCATAGAACTTCTTGGCCCAGCTCATGGGGGCCTTGAACGTGGCTCTCCTACAGCTAGGGTTACCAGATTTAGCAAATGAAAATACTTGAGAAATATTTCATGGGACACACTTATACTAAAAACATTATCTATGGTTTATCTGAAACTGAAATATAACTGGGTGTCTTGACTTTTATCTGGGAGAGGGCAGAGACTAGGGGCCCAGAAAGAACACAAGGAGAAACCATGGATCCTTCCAGAATGTAAACACAGCCTCTATCTCCAGGGCAGGAGGGAGGACCCTTGCTGCGACTGTGGGCTTCATCCAAGGGACCAACGATCCCTGAAAAACGGGTAAGGAAGGAGCTTCAGGCAAAATGAACATGACAGAGGGAGGCAGGCCAGAGTAAGAGAGCACGGTCCCAGAGCACACATCACAGAGGCTTCCGGGAGAGGTGTGCACAGGCCTGGGTGTGCCGTACTGAAAATTCTGGACCCTCAATTGGGGTTGTGTGTGTGCAAATCCCAGGGAGGTATTAGATTTGACTCACTATAGAGAAAACCTTTCTTCTCACAGACCACTATCCAATTCTGGAAGAGGCTCCTTTCTGAAAGCAAGAGCTCCCTTCTTGGGAGCAAAGATGCTGTAAATTATTATCACAGAAAGACACCCATTGGAGTTTCTTCTTTTTTGTCTAAGTTCCTTCTGATATCCTTCATGCTTGATGGATTCAATCAAATATGCATTTTTGCGTGAAAAATATACATTCTTCATTCCATATGACTGGATAAACATTACTGGGCACCTACAGTGTGCTGGGCCCCACACTACGGGGCTACAAAGGTGGGAGACACAGACCCTGTGTTCTCAGAGCTCACAGACTCATAAATGAATAATTCCAAGAACACCAGGAGAAGTGTTTACCAGCTATCAAGGTACTTGATTTTAATTAGAAAGAGACAAAAGGCAAGAAAATTACCACAGCTAAGATGATGATAATTGTTATTACAGGAAGCTGACATTTACTGAATTCTCACTATTGAAATGTAAGCTCTTTCTGTGTACGAACTCAAACCATCACAACAAATCCTGATGTAGGCAGGAGCTGCTGGAAAGCCCACTCCACAGATGAGGAAACTTTAAGAAAACTGTCAAAGTCACAGAGCTGGTAAGTGGTGGGCCAGATTTTGACCTGACCCCTCATCCTGCCCTCTTCAGTGCGACGTGGCCCTCTCCCTCCACCATGCCTATGACTCCACACATAGAGCTGCCTCCTTGAGCTCAGCTCTGGATGGCTCTCACACCCTTAAAATTAGCAGGTCCCAAATGGAACTTCTCATTAACACACCTATCCCCTTCCTCCAAACTTGTCCCTCAGTCATCCCATCTCAGCAAACAGCACCACTGTCCACCCAGGTACTAAGGCCAGAACCTTTTCTCATGCCCATATCCATTCCATTAGCTGTTGGTTTTGCTAATGAAATCCCAAATCCATCCACTTCTCTCCACCTCTGCTGCCCCACCTGGGTCTCAAAGAACAGCATCCATCTCTGAGGTATCCAGTTACTGCCACAGCCTCCTAGCTGGTCTTCCTGCTTTCATTCTCCCCATCCAAACCAGTCTCTTACACAAGGTCAGAGTGAGCTTAATACATCAGTAGAACCATGCTACGCCCCTGCTTAAAACCTTCCATTCTCTTCCAGTGTACTAAGGATAAAGTCCAGCTCTCCAGGCAGGGCCTGCTGAGCTCTACAGGCTCTGGGCCCCACCCCCTTCCCGGCTTCTCTCCCTCCTTCACTCTGCAACAGTGACTCTCCTCTTTCTTCTGACCCTTCAACAGGCCGTGACCTTCCTGCCTAGAGGACTCAACTCCTGCGGTTCCCTCTCCCTGGAAGGTCCTTCCCCTGGCTCTCTGCAGGACATCTCTGACACGTCCATCCAAGCCAGGGCTCTCCAGGCCAATTTTGTTTGTCTCCTTGTTAGCATTTTTCACAGTTTGTGACTATTTTATTTACTTAAAAAACATTTGTTTTTTCCAATAGCATGCCAGTCTCCAGGGGGCAGGACCACATCTACCTTGTTGTCTATTGTATACTCATCAGTGCCTGACACACACCGCACCAATGGATAGGTGAGACGTGCATGATCTACCATTCATTCTTTAAAAAAAATCAATTACGTTTTAATTAACCATTAAGCACGGTATGTATTTATGATGCACCACATGAATACACTGTGGTATGGCCAAATCAGGCTAATTACCAAATGCATTACTTACTTCACATACTTATTTATTTATGGTGAGATCATGCGGTGTTTGTCCTTTTGTGACTGGCTTATTTCACTTAACATAACGTCCTCCAGGTTTAGCGACTTTGTCACAAATGACAGGATTTCCTTCTTTTTTTTTAAGACTGAATAGTAATTCCACTGTGCATATATACCACATTTTCTTTATCCATTCATCTGTTGATAGGCAGGTTGATTCCACATTTTGGCAATTGTGAACAGTGCTGCAATAAACATAGCAGTGCGGATATCTCTCTGATATACTGATTTCATTTCCTTTGGATATACAGCCAGTGATGGGATTCCTGGATCTTATAGTAGTTCTATTTTTAATTTTTTGAGGAACTTCCACACCATTTTCCATAATGACTGTAATAATTCACATTCCCACCAATAGTGTACAAGGGTTCCTTTTCTTCACACCGTTGCCAACACTTTTATATTTCATCTTTTGGGTAACAGTCATTCTAACCGGTGTGAAGCGATATTTCATTGTAGTTTTAATTTGCACTCCTTGATGATTAGCGATATTGAGCATTTTTTCATATACCTGTTGGCCATTTGTATGTCTTCTTTTGAGAAATGACATGTTTAGGACCTTTGCTCATTATTTTTTTTCTCTCTGTTGTCCAGGCTGGAGTGCAGTAGTGCAATCTCAGCTCACTGCAGCCTCTGCCTCCTGGGTTCAAGCGACTCTCATGCCTCAGCCACCTGAGTAGCTGGGATTACAGGCATACACTAGCATGCCCAGCTAATTTTTATATTTTTAGTAGAGACAGAGTTTCCCTATGTTGGCCAGGCTGATCTCGAACTCAAGCTCAAGTGATCTGCCTGCCTTGGCCTCCCAAAGTGCTAGGATTACAGGTGTGAGTCACTGTGCCCGGCCTTCACTCATTTTTTTTGAGACAGAGTCTCACTCTGTCACCCAGGCTGGAGTGCAGTGGCGTGATCTTGGCTCACTGCAAGCTCCGCCTTCCTGGTTCATGCCATTCTCCTGCCTCAGCCTCCCAAGTAGCTGGGACTACAGGCGCCTGCCACCACACCTGGCTAATTTTTTGTATTTTTAGTAGAGATGGGGTTTCACTGTGTTAGCCAGGATGGTCTCGCTCTCCTGACCTCATGATCTGCCTGCCTCAGCCTCCCAAAGTGCTGGGATTACAGACGTGAGCAACCGCACCTGGCCCTCACTCATATTTTTAATCGGATAATTTCCTTGCTATTGAGTTGTTTGAGTTCCTGATATATTTTGGATATTAACCCCATATCAGATGTATGATTTGTAAGTATTTTCTCCCATTCCATAAGTTGTCTCTTCACCCTGTTGATTGTTTCCTTTGCTGTGCAGAAGCTCTTCAATTTGATGCAATCCCATTTGTCTATTTTTGCTTTTGTTGCCTGTGCTTTTGGAGTCATCACCAAAAAAATAATTGCCCAGACCAATGTTATGGAAATTTCCACCTGTGTTTTCTAGTGATTTTACAGTTTCAGGTCTTAAATTTTGAGCTGATTTGTGTATATGGATGACATAAGGGTTCAATTTCATTCTTCTGCATGTGGATATCCAGTTTCCCCAAAACCTTTTACTGAAGAGAGTGTCCTTTTGCATTGTGTGGTCTTCATTCTTGAAAGCAGGCCCCAGAAGGCATCTGTTTATCAATAATCCCTTGGTCATCCAAAATAAATAATAAATAATGGTTCTGGTTACTGAATTTTACCAGGTAAGTCAGGCAAGTGAACTAGAGCAGGTCAGAAACATTTTCCATAAAAATCTATGACAACTGTGACTTTCTGTTCAACCCAATTTGTTGGAAATGTTTAACTCTGCAAAAAAAAAAAAAAAAAAAAAAAGTTCCTGTAGCATATCTGTAAATGTGGCTGAGAGCCCCATATAGTCTTTCCAGAAAGTTCCTGAAGGATCTCCACCACTGTAAAACAACATGTCCCTCTGTGGCCTGGACAAATAAGTGTGCCCTCCTGAGTGCCTGACTTATTTATGCAGAAATCTATTCAGCTGGTCACCTGGGGCATCACTAGAAGGCAACCAGCTTTATGATTTTCCCTTCAAGAGGCTTTCAATGATGCGGTATAAAACCTGATCAATTTAAGTGAGAGGGCAACTACCGAGGTGGTCAATTTCTCTGATTTTCAAGTGCCCCAGCCCCGAGAGATAGGCTCAATATCTTCCACCACTTCAGGGACATAACTTTAGAAAGATGTTTTCCAGGAGGCTTGCAGGCCTGAGGACAGCAAGTGATGGCATTGCTTTCTCTCTCTTGGGAAGGAGGCGGCACCGAGGCGGGGAGTTAATGCATTCCGCTGATCTCTGGATGCTTTCTGAGTGACAAATGCAAGCTGGTGAGGTCCTGGACATCTTTATGCATTTATTATGTTTTAAAGCTAGTATGGCAATTATGAGCATAAACTCTGGTATCTCAAATCCCAAATCTGCTACTTGGCAGTTGTGTGATCTCAGGGCCAATTACATAACCACTTTGTTGCTCAGTTTTCTCACCTATACAGTGAACTTAGTCATACCTTCTTTAGAGGATTTTGGATATGAATTAAATAAGATAATTTGTGTATAGTGCTTAGCAGAGTACCGCGCTCAGCACACAGCTCTCATTAAGTGTGAGAGATCTCCTATGATAATCATTAAATAAATTACAAAGCAAAGTGCAGACTTTGGAAAGAATATACTGTATTTGGAAGAAGCAAATACAGAGACACAGAAACTACAGTCCAAGTGTGTTTTAAGGTCTCAAATTAGATATCATGTCTAACAAACACCACCAGAATCACAGTAGACCTTACCCAGTGGGGAAACCCTGGCCCCCGGGAAGGCTGCCAACCCTGTCCCGCATGGTTTTGTATGTGATAGCAGAGGGTGGGGAGGGAGTCAGTGCTAGATGAACGCAGTTTCTGGAATAGTTCAGAGCCCCTTAGGGTGCTGTGGGCCTACCCTACCAGGCTTGTGGCCCTCCTTTTTCTCTCCGATTCCAAGGACCAATCCTGGCCTCACTGTCGCTAGAAGGTAACCGGCTGCTCCCAGGTTCCCTGAGAGTTTTACTCCAGTGTAACTCCGTTAAGCCCACCCCCAAGGATCTGGGCTCGGAGGCCAGGCTGCCCCGGTTCATCCCTTGGCTGTACCCTCACTCACCAGGCAACCTGGCACGGCTTTAATTTCATTTTGTTTTCTCATATGTAAAATGGGAACACTAATCTTACTTAACATGCTTTATTAACAAATACTTACATAGCACTTACTATTTGCCAGGCATAGTATAAACGTTTTATAAATATGAACTTGTTTAATCCTCATAATAACCCTATGATGAAGGCACTATTATTTTAAATTTATTTCACAGATAAGGAAAATGGGCACAGAGGGGTTAATCAACCTGCTCATTGTCACACAGCTGAGTAGGAGTCAGGATTTGAACCCAGCAGTCTGGCTCCATAGTCCATCCTGCTGATCACTCTGCATGGCCCAGTTCTTAGTGAGGTACTGCCCAGCACTGGGCTGCTGTGGCTTGGAAGCGCAGGCTTCCAAAGGGATTCCTCATACTATGACTCTGGGATCCTGTACCGCAAAAGGCCCAAGCAGCCCCAATAACCATGATCACTCGTACAAACACCACCCTTTATTACATGCTTATTGTGTTTCACACAGTGTGCTAAACAGCCAATTTTCACCACTTCAGTGGATCCTGTCTTGGGAGGAGATCATCATCATTATTCATATTCTATCAGCAAGGAAACTGAGGCAAAGGTCTGAGTGTCTGAATCCAAAGCTTTGCCCTCACAGAGGCAGGAGAGGCTGGTGCCTAAGACCAAAATTCACATCCTAGTACTTACTTGCTCAGGGATCTTGGGCAGGTGAAAAAAACTCTCTAAGCCTCAGTCTCCCCCTCTGCAAAACAGGGATGATGGTAACAGTCCTCACTGTCCACATCTGCAATGAGGTTTAAAAGAGATAATACTTTTGAACCACTTAGCACGGTGTGTGATGATAATAATTGCCTAATACATGGAATGGGTAATTCATTGCTATGATTTTATAATTGCAGGTCCTCTCTCCAGAGATTTAATCAGGCCATCTGAACACTCCCCACCACCATCCTTCAGCCACACGGTCCTCCAATCCCAGGGCAGGTCTTTCCTTGCTGCCAAGGCCTTTTCCAATTGTTCTAGGGCCTGGACCCTCTGAGCCCAGCCCGCCTTGTGGCCTGTCACGTGCAGGGCCTCGTGAGAGCTCTGCCGTGTCTCAGGTGGCTTCTCACTTCCCTGTCCATGTGTTTCTGTTCTCATTCATCTGGGTCTCACCAGCAGTTGGCAATCTGCGACAGAGCAACTTCCAAGGCTCCTCTCCAAGGCAGCAGCCATCTGCCTGGGGAGCTGCGTGAGAGGAAAAGTCACTTTTCCTTGCTCACATGGAAGATTCCTGAAGCCCACCACTGGACGGTGTAGGCTGAGGTGTTTGGCTGTTGTGGGGATACATATGAGAGGATGCAGCCCCGTTCTGCTGCTTGGGCCCCTAGGAATTGTGGTCTGGGTTACACTATGGCTCCATCCAGCAGTCAGATTAGTTGTCTTGAAAGAGAGCAAAGATAGTAACAATAACGAAAGGCACAGTAAACATTTACGAACAGCTTTCCTAACACACTCTAGTTAATATCATAATGATGACTGGCATTTACAGACAGCTTTTCATTCGTTAAGTATTTCACGTATAATAGCTCACTTAAATCTTCAAAATGACCTCATAAACTGTGGACTGCTCTGCTTGTCTTACAGAAGAAAAATTGCGGCATCGAGGTTGCATATCGGTTGCTCAAGGTCGCACAGCTTGTAGCTGATGGAGCTGGCACTCAACCCAGGCCTCCTGACTCCTCAGCCCACACCTGCGTCTTGCTTAAACCCTCAGGAACCCCACAAGGTAAGCTTTCATGTCCCCATTTTACAGATGAGGAAACAGAGACTCAGAGGAGTTACATATCTGGCCCTAAAGTCACTCCGCTTCTTAGACTTCAATTTCAACTCAGATCTGTCTCATTCCAAAGTCCAGGCTCAAGTAAGACCTGTGTTTGTGGGTGAATGCCCATACTCCATCCCAGCCCCTTCCACAAAATTCAACATTACTGAATACCTACTGTGTGCCACATGCTGGGGATCCACAGAGGCCAACAGGATGTGATTTCTGCTCTGGAGAACCTCAGAGTCTCAGGGAAATACCATCACTCATTCATTCATACAGACCTTTTTTTTGGCTTTTATAATTATTTTTAATTGGCACATAATAATTCACACATGCATATTTATTGGGCTCCAGTACCGGCCAGGCACTGGATTAGGTGATGCAACAGCAAATGAGTCAGACGCGGCTCCAGCCTCACAAGGCTTTTGTGGAAAAGGAAGTTAAGTGAGCTGTTTGCTACGCAGGTAACGACATAAGTGAAAATGAAGGTACCTGGGGGGAGAAATGAGAGTACAACACTAACTCAAAATAGTAATTAAGGACCAAGTCGCCAGCCTTTCATATTCCTCTGTGGGCATAACAGAGATGGATGGTATCCCGTAGACAATAATGCTGATTTCACTTGTCTGGATACTCAGGACATCACTGAAGGGCGGCAGGGAACTGCTGGAGTTGAAATGCATGCGGACACAGCACATGTCCTTGCTGTGTTACCTTCAGCAAACTATGCCATCTGTGGCTATGCTTCCACTTTCTCATCTATTAAATGGGGAGAACAGTCCATATGTGTTAAGATTTTGGTGAGGATGAAGTGAGATCATACACACGAATCTGTTTTTGTTAGGCTGGGGCACTGTTTGACAGGCACCAAGAAAAGTGGGATGTGTAATACTCATATAGACTAGAAATATCTAGATGACTGGACCTAGGCAGCCACCTGAAATGCAGAAGAAACACTCCAGGCAGTCAACACTCCAACACCTGTTCAGGATCTCTGGGGAATCTCATGGTGGCCTTGAAACAACACCTAAACCAAGGATGGCAGACAGGGTTCAACTTGTGCATCAACTCTGATTCACTGCTGTCGTTGACTGGAAGATGGTGTCAAGGGGGATTCTGAGGCCGTGTCCAGACTTAGCCAGGAAGGAGGAACCCCCAAGCCCTTGAGAACAGTTCTGAAAGCAATGGGTAATGCAGGAGCAGAGACACCATAAGGGCCCAGATGAATGTGGTTATATCATGACTGTATCACCCATTAGCCGTGTGACTTTGGACAAATCACATTTCTTCTAACAACTTTAGTTTCCTTGTCTGTAAAATGGGGATGTTAGGCTAGTCAAGCTCTTGGGTACCTCCCAGCATGGACATTCCCTGAGTTTATTACATGCCTTCTGGTACTCATGAACCATTCTTTACTGTGTAATAGCTTTTCTCCTTTACTCTATCCCAGCATATTAGCTTCTCTGTTTTTGGTCTTATTTCATGCAAACATTTATTCCTGTGGCCAGGAAGGTCACCTGGGAAAGAAATGTGTGGATGAGTTTTAACCATCCCCACCATTGTTCTTCACTTCTTCTTCATAGTAATATAGAATCACCTGTGTCACTGAGTTTTGGCTGGGTGCAGGGTCACTTAGTTAGGGAATACATTTTCCAGACTCCGTGGCTGGCTACAGCCATGTGATTAAGTTCTCACCAACAAAACATGAGTAGAAGTGGCATGGGTAACATTTGTGTCCAGTGGTGAGCTGAAGCCAGATCTTGCTGGCTTGTGTGCATCTTCCCCATCCTGTGTTCAGTAACATCTCATTGCTAACTTGAAATCAGCCATACTGGGGGTATTTACACCATGGAAACTGGCAAACACTGCAAATCACAGCTCTCACCACCCTCCTGGGACAGCTGATTGTTAAATGTTTACCAGCATGACACAATGTCATTTGATTAAAAGGAAGCTCCTAGCTCTTACTTTCCCTTTGTCCCTTTCCCCAGCTGATAAGCAGACTTGCCAATGTCCTAGCTTTGACTATGCAGGTGAGCCTAATGCTCCAGGGCCGACTTCTTCTTAAAAGGCAACACAGTCAATAATTTAGGCTTGTAGGCCATATGGTCTCTGTTGTAATTAGTCAATTCTGCTGTTAGAGCTTGAAGACAGTAAACAAATAGGTGTGGCTGTGTTCCAATAAAACTATTTAAACAGAAGGCTGACCCAGGGGCCATAGTTTGCTGACTCCTGCTTTCAAGGAACTGCAAAGCAACAAGATGAAAGGAACTTGGGTCCTCTAAAGATCTTGTGGAGAAGTCACCCCACCAACCTGCAATGGCCGATATATTACATGACAGAGAAATATCATCTCTTAGTCAAGCCACTGTACTCTGGAATCACTCTGTTATGGAAGCTGGCCATCTATCTAATACATGAACTCAGAAAATACCTGCCTGCTATGGTTTGAATGTCCCCACCAAAACTAATTGAAATGTAATTGCTATTGTGGTAGTGCTTTGAGGCGGGACCTTTGGAAGGTGATTGGGTGATGAGAGCTCTGCCTTCAAGAATGGGTTAGTGCTATTCTCATGGGAGTGGGCTAGTTATTGCAGAGGTGAGGTCAGCTGCCATTCTCTCTGTATCGTGCATGCTCACTTGCCCTTCTGCCATGGGATGACTCTCACCAGATGCTGGTGCCACACTCTTGGACTTTCCAGACTCTGACTGTGAGCCAAATAAAGCTCTTTTCTTTATAAATGCCCATTCTGTGGTATTCTGTTATAGCAACAGAAAATGGACTAAGACAATGCCCATTATGGCTACTGTCTTAATAGGTCAGAATGGAAACATGTCTTTCCTGGAATTTACAGGGCCAGATCTGGCTGCTTTCTCCAATTTCCTAATTTCTGGAGCTCAAGATAAGAATGTTGGAGTCTGCAGACTCAGAATATCTAGGACAGTAGGGGTTTCATTTATGAGAGTCTGGTGATGCATTTATGGCCCACAGGCCATTAAAAAAGCACAACAATGTGCCGTTGAGTTTGTCTGTGGTTACACTTCAGGCTGTCCAGTAGGACTCTAAGGGATGCACCAGGGTTGCAGGTGTCTGCTGTGTCCAGCTCTAGTTTCTAAGTTTACTGGACACCTGAATAAAGTCAGCCTGAGGTGGGACAAGAGCAAGATTTGGTGTTTTATGCTTTTATTTAAAAGCAACCCAGCGATTCTCAAAGAGCCACGAGGAAAGCCACATTCTGTTCTTACTGTGAGGCAGGGAGGTGTGAGTGGAAGAGAACTTAAGGAAGGGGGAAGGAAGGTGCAGGGGTAAGGAGAGTAGGGAGGGAAGGAGGGAGAGGCTCTTGGCCCGGATTCAGAGGGGAAAACTCTAGGGCTTGTGGCCAGTGCAATCCTAAGACTCATGCTGTGTGCCAATACGGTGTTTGAAGACTATTTTGTTGTTGTTGTTGTTGTTGTTTGAGATGGAGTCTTGCTCTGTCACCCAGGCTAGAGTGCAGTAGTGCGATCTCAGCTCACTGAATCCTCTACCTGCCAAGTTCAAGCCATTCTCCTGCCTCAGCCTCCTGATTACAGCTGGGATTACAGTCGTCCACCACCATGCCTGGCTAATTTTTGTATTTTTAGAAGAAACGGGGTTTCACCATGTTGGCCAGGCTGGTCTTGAACTCCTGACCTCCAGTGATCCACCTGCCTGGAACTCCCAAAGTGCTGGGATTACAGGCATGAGCCACTGCGCCAGGCCAAATTTGAAAACTTTTATGTGGGACACACACTTGCTCAGTTCCCCCCATTGCCCCACATTCAACTGGATCCACCCATGTGTTTCCTGCCTGGCCCTGGTGGCATTTGCAATTGGATCCTTGACTGGAAGAGGGTGCAATGTGATATGTTCTAGTATTACAGATGAATATTAAGGAACTAATCTTTTAAGAGATCTTCATTAATTCATTCTTGTCACCTGTTAAATGTCAAACAGTGTGCTAGGCATTCTTGAGTGCTTCCATACCTAATATTTTATGATTCTCAAATAATACAGCAAACACATAGCATTTATGATGTGCCAGGAACTATTCTAATTACATATACACATACAATATTTATAAATATATAAGTGAATATATGTATATATACACATATGCTTATATATATAAATATTGCCTATCTATATGTGAATATAAATATGTGAAATAATATGTGAATGCATATATATGTATAAATATACATGCATACATATATACACATTCACATATATGATCTTATCTAATCCTTACTTGAATCCCACAAAATTCATCTTAATTTTTCAGAAGAGAAAATGACAGTACAGAGAGGCTAAGAAACTTTCCCAAGGTCACACAGCTAGTCAGTGGTAGAACTGAGATTTGAAACCAGGCAGGCTATTGCCGGAGCCTATTCTTCCCACTCAACTCCACTGCCCCTCTGTGCTATCAAAGGCCTTCCACATTCACTTAGATGCTCTTCCAATGCTGCTGTCTGGGCAACTAACTACTAGATGCCAGGTACTGGGTGAGGTGCCAAAGAAATATATATTCCCAATCATAGGCTTCAAGTTTAAGGTTGTCTTGCCATTGCTCCTCTGAGAAGTTCCCCACCTCTCAAGCATTTCTTTTCCCTCCCATTGCAGCCAACAAGGCCTGCTTCCCACTCTGAATACACATTTCCCTACTGCTTTCTTGCCTGTATGCATGGGGTGCTCTTCAGGTCAAATCTGCTCCCCTGTGGCTTGCTTTCCTTCAAATCATATTCTAGAAACAGATCCCATATACCAGCTTCTGACTTGCAGTGTTCCAGAATGTCAGTGCTGAAAGAGATTGCACAGCCCAACTCCTCACCTTCTTACGATCAGGAAACTGGGAGCACCAGAAGGGCTGACTAATTTGTCTGAGTCACAGTCATATTTAGGAAAAAAATCCATCTTTTTTCCAAAGTCATTCAGCAAGTCTCTCCATGAACACATTTAGGTTTGCATAGGTTAGTGATTCTCAACCAGGGTTGATTTTTGTCACCCAGGGGACATTTGGAGACCTTTTTGGCTGTTACACAAGAGGTGCTGCTGGTATCTAGTAGGTAGAGTCGAGGGTGCTCTTAAACATCCCGCAATACACAGAGTGCCCCCCACCAGCAACAGCCCCCAGCAACAAAGAATTATCCAGCCCCAAATGTCGTAGTGCTGAGGTTGAAAGACCCTGGTGTAGGGTAATACAATTTTTTTGCATCATCTTTTATATATCAAGCAGTTCCCATTGCAGGATTTTGTAAATGTGACAATAAAATGGTGCCTTCAGAAATGAGTCGTGAAATGGCAAATCAGAGGACTACATGTCTGACTCAGATACTGGCCCCCCTCCTCAAGCACACTTTCCCAAGAATGCTGTAGTCAAACTCCCTTTCATAGGCTTCCGGTCTCCTGGTTGATGATTTCTTTCCCTTTTCTTTTGGGTAACAAAAAGATGAACAAATTGAGAGTGCTTTGTGCTGAGGTAAGTACACCAAGATCTCTGAGCACCTTTCTAAGAAAGAAAGAAAAAAATTATATTATCTCAGCAAATGGAATATGTAATGCTTGCAAAAGTTCCTAGGAGGAATCTTTGTCCAAAAGTCATGCCCACTTGCTGTTTAATGCTGCTACTAAAGTACAGAAAATAACCAGCTCATTAAACCTGCCTTAGATAAGGTAAAGCAAGTGATTCCAAGTCCTCCTCCCTACCAATTCTTTCTGACTTAGGAGAGATGTCAAAAGATAGAAATTCTGGGTCTGTCTGAATATGTTTAAAAATATTTATTTCAAAAGCAAGGGCTGCAAACGCCCAGCGGAATGAAACTATGGTGCACATGTCTGAATGTGTTGTCATGTGATTTTGAGTAGAAAATGATGAGGCAGCATTATCTTGCTTCAGCATCATGGCTTATGTACAAAGAGTCAAAAATGAGGGCCACCTCCAGAGAAGGAGTCACCTCTAATTAAGGATGCAAGCCCTTAATGCATCTTCTTTGGCAGAGACTGTTTGCTGTCTTTCAGACCTTACCTTTTTTATGTATTGCTGCAGGTCTTGAATTTTTAGCTGGACACATGGCTGCTCAAATAAAGACTACATTTCCCAGAGTCTCTTGCCGCTATATATGGGCATATGACCAAGTGCTGGCCAATAGAAAGTGAGGGGAAGTGACATGTGCAATCTCTAGGGGCATGTCCTGCCCTTCTGTTTTCTCTTTTCCCACTGGATAGATGTAGTCCTGCTGGATGGGGCCATGCAGAGGAAGGTATCACCCAAGGGATGGCAGAACAACAAGAGGGAAAGTGGCTAGGTCCCCAACCTTGTGGAGTTGCCCAGGGTTGCTTATGTCTGGACTGTTATATGATGGAGATTTTAAAACTCCTATCTTATCCAAGCCACAGGTATTTTGAATGTCCATTATAACTAATGAATCGATATCCTAATTAATCCATTCCACAAATGGTTTTCAAGTTTAGATCAATTCAGTGAAGTACTTCAGGGAAGTGCTAAGTACATGCTAGCTAGTGGGCTCGGTGCTGGAGATTCAAGATGAAAGCACACACGCCATCCACCCTCCAAGGAATTCTAGAAAGAACTGATGGCCTTCTTCATAACGGTTTTCACCAATAAACAAACCAAATTCCTGAAGTGTTAGGGCAAATTTCTAGTTTTCCAATCCCCATATGCACTCCTAGTAACACCAGTCCCACAAGATGCTCTATGATGGGTCCACAATTTGTTTCTGCAAAGGGCCAGATAGTATGTTAGGCTTTGAGGACCACATGTTCTCTATCATAACTACTCAACTCTGCCACTGTAGTGGGAAAGCAGCTGCAGAATACTAAACGAGTGGGAGGGGCTGTTTTCCCACACAACTTTACTTATAAAAATAGGTAGCAAGCAGCTATAGTTTGCTCACCCCTTCTCTATGGTAAAATATTTACACAGAATAACCTCCTTTTTGAGAGTTACAGGAAACCTAGGATGTTAAAGCACTGAGAATTTTTTTTAAAGCTTATTTAATTTTAAGCTAGTGTTCCTCAAATTTATTGAATCACTTAACCCTTCTTTATAATGCATATTCATATCCCAGAACTTGCTTTCTCAATGTGTTATTGCAAATACTGGCTAGGTAGATAACTTTTATTGTTAATGAATTATTTTCAGCACACATAAAATATAGAGTAATATAATGACCACCTACATGCTGACCATCCAACACAATTGAAATAATAAAGCCTTATAAGCACAAGGCCCCTGCACCCAACCTCTTGACTCCATCATCTTGTCTACCTTTCTGAGTACCCTCTCTCCTGAATTTGACATTTGTCATTCCCATGCATGCTTTATTCTTTTTACTACATATATAAATTCCTAAAAATATACAGGATGTTTTGAATGTTGGTGAACCTTATAGAAATGTTAGCATACTGCATAAATCCTTCTTCAACTTGCTTTTTTTGTATAATATTTGAGAGTTGGCCATGTAATAACAGGCTGATCTAGTTCATTTATTTTCATCGTTACTTGGTTTTCCATCGAATGAACACAACACAATATAATTTATTTATCCATTCTCTCTAGGCAGCTTGTTTTTTCTTCTCTTTTGCTATTACAAAAGGCATTTATGAATATCCATGTACATATCTCCTTATATCTATTTGGGAAGCCTTTCTCTAGGGTATAGACCTAGAGTAGAATTGTATCTTTTCAAGTTTAAAGTAGATCCAGAGTCCCCTCCAGTGGTGTTTAAGAGTTTTCACTATTCTACATCTTTGCTTGAATTTGTTATTGTCAGATTTTATTTATTTATTTACTTTGGCCAATCTAACTGGTATGAAATGCATACCTGAGTGTGATCTTGAATTGCATTTCCAGGATTACTAGTGAGGTTGGGGACTTTTCACATATTTCTTGGCTCTTTGATAGAGTATTTCAATGCTAAGGCTTCACAGGGAGTTCTGGCATTGGAAATGCTGATGACGCTAGATTGATGTAGTGCATCTGACTTCCTAAGAGGAACTGAGGCTGGAGGCTGAGCCTTTCAAGATGAACCCAAAGGCCTGGTGCAAAAGTGACTTTCACATTTCCCATTTATTCTTTGATTAGGGCCGCCTTTCTAGTAGAGAGAATGTAGCCTTTGGAATAAGACAGACCTGACTCAAATTCCATATGGGTCACATTCTCCACATAACCATGGGCAGGTTGCTTAACCCCTCGGAGTTCCAAGTTCCTCAGGTATGGAGAAGAAAAGGAAGCCCCTTGTAGGGCTGAAGGAAACTGAATGGAGGTGGGCATGAGAAATGCCCAGAACTGGGTCTGGTCCATGCAGGCTCTTGATTGTTCCTGCCATCTTGTGGAGATGTAAGAGAGGGCATGAGCTGCAGTTATTCTTATTTCCTTTGCCCGTGACATGCCTCAGTTTCTTCTACAGGTAACAGTGTCCCTGCATGATGTGGTCTGGATATGTGTCCCTGCCCAAATTTTAATTCCCTGTGTTGGAGGAGGGGCCTGGTGAGAGGTGATTGGATATGGGGGTGGAATTCCCCCTTGCTGTTCTCATGATAGTGAGTGAGTTCTCATAAGATCTGGTTGTTTAAAAGTGTGTAGCTCCTCCCTGTTTGCCCTTTTCCTCCTGCTTCAGCCATGTAAGACTGGCCTACTTCCCCTTCCACCATGATTGTAAGTTTCCTAAGGCTTCCCCAGCCATGCTTCGTGTACAGACTGTGGAACACTGAGTCAATTAAACCTCTTTTCTTCATAAATTACCCAGTTTCAGGTATTAATAGTTCTTTATAGCAATGTGAGAACAGACTATTTCCATGCCATTTTGCATATCTAACATCTGACCACAAAACTGAGTAATTTTCAGAGCTAGAAAGGACTTTGGAGATCATTCAATCTGGTGGTTCTTAACCTTTTGTAGGGTGATTTAATGAAATGGCATGTATGCACTGAATGTTGTGATATCTACAAGCTTTTTAAAGTATGGGACTGGTTCCTTGTTACCAAAAATACTTTTGTCCTGGCTTTGTGCTAAGCACTTTCTACTAAGCACGTGACTTTGTAGGAAGTACTGCTGGCCTGACTAATTGCTAAGGAAAGATAATGTCCTCATGTAATTAATATTTTAAACTAGAGTTTGGGAGCTTTGCTGGCCTGAGGAAATAAGCATCTTGGTTAGAAATTTAATAGACTCAAGAGTAGGCCAAAAATAAATAAATATATAATCAATAAATTCCTGTTTCCCAAGAAGCCAAATCCCACATGGCTAACTACACACCCTCAATACTGCCAGCCGGAATCTGAAGGCTTACTTTGGAAGCAAGCCTCAAATGCCATTTAAGATGTAGTTCCCTGTGTTGCTATAAGTACCAAATGTGTTTCTGTTTTGCTTTTAACACTTTGGAAGCTCAGAACTAATTCCAAGTGTTGGCAAACTGTCTGCTGCCTGCAGTCTGGTTTCCACCCACACCAGCCTGTTGGAACTGCTGTTGTAAAGGGCACTAATGAATTCCTCACTGCCAGCCCAGTGGCCTCCTTTCTCCGCTGATGTTGCAATCTTGGATTCTGGTGACCTCCTTCCATCTTAGTTTCCCTAGTCCCTGCTACCTTATTCTCTCTGGGCTCTTCTATGACTGCACCACTCTTCCTTGTCTCAGTGACTCCTCTTCATCAGTTGCTTCCAGGGGCAACGTCCTCCACACCCACAGCTTCAACATTCACCTGTTTGCCAAGTGCCCCCAGAGGCTTCCTTAGTTAAGGCCTCTCTTCTGAGTTCTACACCTGAGTTCTCACCTGTCTATTAGTGTGTTTATGTAGAAGCCTTTTTGCATCTAAATTAATAAAGGAGGCTGGGCACAGTGGCTCATGCCTATAATCCCAGCACTTTGTGAGGTTGAGGCAGGCGGATCACTTGAGGTCAGGAGTTCCAGACTAGCCTGGCCAACATGGCGAAACCCTGTCTCTACTAAAAAAAAAAAAAAAAATACAAAAATTAGCCAGGCATGGTGGTGAGCGCCTGTAATCCCAGCTACTTGGGAGGCTGAGGCAGGAGAATCGCTTGAACCCAGGAGGTGGAGGTTGCAGTGAGCTGAGATCACGCCACTGTACTTCAGCCTGGGTGATAGAGTGAGACTCCTTCTCAAAAAGAAAAAAAAAATTAGTCCAGGAAAAGTCTCGGTCTGCTCACTTACAGTACCACGAACACACTTCCTATCAGCTCTGCATCCTTCATTCATTCAACAATTATTGATTGGGCCCCAACTATGTGCCAGGCCCCACAATCAAGGCAACTTATTTCTGCCCCAGCCCTAAAGAGAGGAGGAGGCCAGCTGTGAATACAAGTCCAGGCTGTGAATCTTTCTTCTGTAATAGTCCATGCCCCCTTGTGTCTCTCCTAGTCTCTGCTCATTCTGCTCACTTGGGACAAGGCCCAGCCAACCAGGGACCATGTTTCCCATCTGCACAGATCCTCCTTCCCTTCTGCTATCTTTTCCCATTAGTGAGCCCCTCTCTGATTACAAATGCTGATACAAATGATGGATGTTCAACTGCTTTGATTATGGTTTTGGACGCCAGCCAGTGATGGCTTTCCAAATCTCATATTTCAGAGGCAACAGAAAACCTGAGTCACACAGAGGAACCCTGGAGTCACAGGTGGGGACAGAGACTCCCAAGCCAGACAGTCCCAGCTGATTTTCTTCCAGCAGTGGCAGAATGTCCAAGACACACCAGACCTCAGTGAGTTACCAACCATATCCCAAATGGTATACTGCCACATCTCTTCAAGGTATTTATTTCCCCTTCTTTTCAGAGGGCAATGAGGCTATTGTTTTTGACAACCAGAAAGAACTGACCTTCTTGGTCGAGAGGGGAGAAAATAAGCTAATATTTCATGTGCATTTACTACGACACAAGTATTGTGCTAAATGGTTTGTATACATTATTTAATCTAATCCTCTCACAACCTTATGAGGTAGGTATAATTATTGTCCTTATTTTACAGATACAGAAATTGAGGCTCAGAGAGGTGAGTAAGTTGCCTGAGGTCACACAGAGTAAGTAGTGCAGCCAGGATTTGAACCCAGGCAATCAGGCTCCAAGTCCTGTGGTTCTAACCACAGTGCTCTGCTTTCTTTCTGATCAGATGCTGGAGTGTGGACTTAATTCCCTGGTAAACTTGCTCCAGTAAAGAGGCCTGATAAGGACTCTCTCACTTGGATGGACAACCAACATTTAAAAAATGGAACCCGGCTGGGTGGGGTGGCTCACGCCTGTAATCCCAGCACTTTGGGAGGCCGAGGTGTGTGGATCACCTGAGGTCAGGAGTTCCAGACCAGCCTGGCTAACATGGCGAAATCCTCTCTCTACTAAAAATACAAAAATTAGCCGGGCATGGTGGCACATGCCGGTAATCCCAGCTACTCAGAAGGCTGAGGCTGGAGAATCACTTGAACCTGGGAGGCGGAGGTTGAGGTTAGCTGAGATCATGCCACTGCACTCCAGGTTGGGTGATAGAACAAGAGTCCGTTTCAAACAAACAAACAAACAAACAAACAAACACCACACACACAAAAAATGGAACCCATTAGTACTTCTCCCACACTGTCCTGTGCCGCATTTGTTAAAACCATCCCTAGCGACACACTCTCCCATGCCAGAAACTTCAGTCAACTTTTAATGTAAACATTTGGTGAGGGGCCTACTAGGCAACACAGGCACATGCCACAAAACCCAACATTCCAAGTCTGTTTCCCTCCTACCACTGCCTCCCAGTGTTATGGGTTGACCCATGTTCCCCAAAAAGATACGTTAAGTCCTGACTCCTTTTCCATGTGGGTATGACCTTATTTGGAAACAGGGTCTTTGCAGATATAATCAAGTTAAGATGAGGCTATTACGGTGGGCCTTAATCTATTATGACTACTGTCCTTACAACAAGATGGAAATTTGGACACAGACACAGAGGGAAGAGGGCCATGTGAAGTTGGAAGCAGAGATTGGAGTGATGCTGCCACAAGCCAAGGAACGCCTGCAGCCACCAGAGGCTGAAAAAGTCAAGGAAGGATCCTTGAGTTCTTAGAGGGAGGCTTTTGAAGGAGTATGGCCCTGCAGCACCTTGGTTTTGGATTTTTAACCTCTAGAAAGGTGAGACAATAAATGTCTGTTGTTTTAAGCCAGCCAGTATGTGGTACTTTGTAACTGCAGCCCTAGGAAATTGATACTCCCAGCTTCCCAATTCCCCTCTTTGGAGACATCTCTGGTTATCCGTTTCTTATTCATCCTTCCAGAGGCAGCCTAAGCATGTACAGCAAATACATGTGTGTGTATTTCACACAAGGCCAGTGCTGACACTGTGTACCCTGCTGTGTATAGATTATTTTTTATTTGAGAACACTCCAGGACCATTTTTTTAATTGTGATAAAATAGACATAACATCAAATTTATCACTTTAACCATCTTTAAGCGTACAGATCTGTGCATTAAGTATATTCACATTGTTTTGCAACCATCTATCTCCATCTGAAACTCTGAACCCATTAAACACTCACTCCCTCATCCCTGCTCCCCCTGCCACCAGGGCCACTTAGAATATTTATCATTCCCTCTTCTTGACATTCATCACCAAGTCCTGCTGCTTCTGTCTTCTCTGTTTCTGTTGCATCCTTCCCTGTTTCTCCATCCTCACTGCTCCTGCCTTCCTCCAGCTGTCAGCCTCTCACGTGGATCACTGACTCCAGGCTCCCCTGCCTCTGCCCGCCTCAGCCCACTGTCCACAATGCCAACAGCCCGTCTTTCTAAAATACAGATCTGTTGTCATTTCCTTGTTTACAAATCTGCGACAGCTCCTACCCCCTGCAGATACGGCCACAGTTCTTTTGCACAGCATCAAAGACCTTCCATGGTGAGTGTGGCCCTGCCTTCAGCTCTGTAACCAATGCCTGGTGCAGGGCCCATCCCACAGTGGGTGCTCCCTGTTTGTTGAGCCCTATGCTCTCTCTGTCTGAATTCCTCGTGTTTCTTCCAACAGTTTCCCACCTTGAGGCCTTTGCTATGTGGTTCCCTCTGTGTGGACTTATTTCTCTAATGTCTTCTCCCCTTCTTCCCCGTTTTCACCTTCTCCACCTGATACATTTCTTTATTCTTCAGGATTTCAATCAAATGGCACCTCAGCAGGGAGGTCATTTCTTGCTCCCTCAAACCTAGATCTCTACTGACCTCCCTAGAGCAGTCACCACATTCTTCTGTAATTACGTGTGGGCCTCTCTGCCCACCTCCCACCCAGCCAAGCACAGAGCAGGCCAGCACACAGCAGGGGCTCCATACATGTTTGCTGAGTGCAAGGTACTAGCCTGGCTCCTCGAGCAGGCTCCGAGGCCTGTCCCTGACTCTGTTAAGCGAGGACAGCTGAGCCCCAAAGCAACTCCCCAGGGATCAGGGAGAGGGCAGTTTTTCTGTTTTCTGGGAGGCGCTAATGCATTGACATCGGTTCTGGGGAGGCAGTGGCTCAAAATGGGTCACCACGGGGCCGTGGCGTGGAGTGTGATGTCTGCTGGAGGTGAAGAAGGGGTTGGCAGCCCAGCCGGAGAGTCTGTGGGGAGTTGCAGGGTTTGTTCAGGGCCAGCTAAGGACAGGACATTCAAGGAGAGAGGAGAGAGAAGTTTCTGATTCTGTGAGAGGCTGGGGAGTTTTCCAAGGCCTCACAGAGCCACGCGCTGGGCCCAGGTGCTCAGCCTCTGCAGGTGACCTGTGGAGGGAAAGATGGGGGAGGTCCGAGGTCTGAATTCAGGGGTCAACGTGTGGACACGACTGGGGGAAATGGCTGGTGCAGATGCAGCTCTAGATGGCTTATGGAAAGCCATAAGCCCCTTGCCCCATAAGATACCAAGCCTTTCTTTAAAGCAGGAGCATGACCCTGTCCCTGCCCCTGCAAGGTCCTGAGGAGCTGTCCGAACACCTGATGGATGTGTCCCTCCCTCCTCGCTTCCTCTCTACCCCCTCACCCTGTTTCGCTTTCTGTGTGGCACTCAGGCTCTATGAAATAATCTTGCTCATTGGTTCGCTGTTGTTTACCATCCGTATCACCCCAGTGACATTTAAGTCCTGGGGACACCATGTCTCCTGACCCCAGAAAAAGATCAGGTACCACACAGATCTCAGGAGGGAATGGATGGTAACTTTTGACACCAATGGTTGGAATTCCCCTTATCTGGATGATCTTCTTCTCAAAGGGCCACAGAGGTTGTCCTGTGTGGGCTGGGCAGGCCTCAGCACCCCATTCATCTTTGGTAAATGAACCTGAACTTCCAGCTGTCATTATAGAGTTGTATTTTAGGAAAAGTGCTGTTAAGGCCCAGCCTTCACCTTATAATCCAATTTGGCCCACACCAGACAAATAACAAAACCTGTCAGCCTCAAAAGGTGCCCAGGGGACCTGGGAAGGGTTGAAAGTAGCAGGTCATAGAGTGGTGCAATTCGTTAAATTCATCCGTGACCCCCGCCAAGTTTCCCCAGCTCACAAGGCAGCTGTTACTACCATTTTCATAGAGGATGAACCAAGTCCTGTGAGATGGGGGAGGGGACTTGCCCAAGGTCACCTGCTGGAAAGCAGCAGACCTAGATGAGAGCATCTGTGTGGGGATTGGCACTTAGTAGGTGCTCAATAAATACAGCAAAGGCAAGAATGTAATGACTCAGGTTTCCTGAGTCCCATTCTAATACTCTTTGCAGCTTACCACCCCTAAACTTTCTCATTCTGGAACAGCTCAAAATCTGGTTTACATTGCAGAAACACTCGCAAAATGAGTAACCATTTTCTGAAATAAACTCGTGGTTCAAACAGTCCCCAAATCCTGTTGATAGGTACCATTTATCAGCTAAGAGAGGACTTAAGAACACCCCTGACTACCTTTATTTTAACACGGCCTTCACTCCAGAGCAGAAAAATGGCCCCCTACTTGAGGAAAATGACAGTATTTACTCTGTATATTTCCAAAGTGTTTCAAAACCAGTAATTAAGAAAACATAAGAAACCCTGTCAAATGTATTAATTGCTCTTTTCTTCCCTTCCACTGCCCTCCCCACTCTTTCACCTTCCAAAGAACAAGAAAAAAGGTGGGGGGTGGGGCGGTGGCGGGGAGAATTCACAGGTTTGTATTATCTGATACTTTAATTAAGGAAGAATAAATGGGACACCACTGTGACTTAGAAACGCAGCCTCATGGAATGGAATTCCTTTTTGAATAAACCTGATCACCATGGTGAGACCTTCCCTTAGCTGCATAAAGACAAAAGCAGAGCTCTGGCAGCTTTTGATCAAGGTCACTCTGCAAATCAATGGCAGTGCCAGTACCAGACCTGGGAATCCTTGACTCTGGTCTCTCTGTCCCGGCTGGTATCCAGGCTGCCTCCCACCAGGAAACCTCGGCCAGCTGGTAGGTAATTATATGTGCTAATAGTCACTGACACTCCAGCCGCCAACACCACGTCCCAAGTTCCCGCATTTGTTAGAACACCAAACTGCCTTCCCCTTTCTAGGGCTGTTTATTTAGAAAGAAGGAGCTCAGCTCTGACCGACTCAGAACTAGGAGCCCACCTGGCAACTTCTAAAATGAATGTCTGGGAGGGGAGAGAGGCAAGGAGACTGTAGTTTTATATTATTTGCCAAGTCCTCCATTCTAGCCCTGCTCTGCCTCACAGCAGCTGTGTGACCTTGGACAAGTCCCATAACCTCAGTGGGACTCAGCCTTCTCATCTGTAAAATGGGATAATAAAAGCTGTCTTGCACAGTTGTTGGGGACAGCTATGTACACACCACACAGACCGTAAGTGTAAGAAACAGGGTGGGTCCCTGGTATCTATCTGTTGGGTGTCTTGAATGAACAAAACTTCTTTGATCCTGTTATCTGCAATATGGAGACAGTAATTCCTACTTCATGTCACATTAAATGAGATTGGAAAATATACGTGTAGATATGTCTGTATGTTGATTAGTCTGAAAAATGTGTATTCTTTTTAAAAGAAATGGTTTATCCTTTCATGTCCTGAATTTTTTGTAGCTAATAGAACTTGCAAGTCCTTCACTTACTATTTAGGCAAGCTAACTCAATATTTTAGTTTTCTCTTTGAAGATGATTTCCAAATCAAATGAAAATTTAGCTCGAACAATCAATCAGTATATTTTCTGTACACAAATCATCATTCAGGAGGCAAATGAGTCAAGAATGAAGACATAAATGATTAAAAAGAGCCCAGGGACTCAGAGGAACCAACTTCCTCTGTTCCTCTGTGCATTCCGGCCTGTGTGCACATCACATTCACATCCTGAAAGCCAGCGCTGAGGCTTCAAACTGGACAGATGCTGAAATGGAAATCCTTGGTGTGACTGTCAGAATGACACACAACTGGTTGCCAGACCATGCAGAAAGAACTCTGTGCTGGGGGAAGGGTGCAGAGATGGAGAGTGGCCCCTGAGGCTCATGTTCAGTCTGCAAAATTGTGAAAAGGGACAGAGCCATCCAGAAGACAGCATCCTCCGAGAGGGCTTGTCTAGGTCTAGGGTGAGGGAGCAGAAAAATGACACATGGTTGTATCAGTGGGTCTCTGGGTGTGATAGATGGCCCCCAACTCTGTCACTTACCATCTGTGCGATGTTGGCAGAGTTACCTAATGTCACTAAGCCTTGATTCCCTCCTCTGCAAAATGGGGCAGCACTGCTTTTTCTGGATACCAATGTTTGTTTTGAGGTTCTTATGAGAAAGTATTAAAGGTCTTCAAAAATTAGAGAATAATACCTAAGTAGGAGCCGCCTCATTATTTCAGTGGTAGCAGAGGCTCGGGGAATTTAGTTAAAAATGACCACTTTATAGGCACTTACTTCCTTTCAGGCATTGTTTGAATGAATAGTGCACATTCATTATCCCACTTCATGCTCACACCAACCTCTAAGCAGAGTGCTATTCACATTTCCACATTACTCATGGGAAAACTAAGGTCCAGAGAGGTTAACTAGCTTGCCCAAGTTTGCACAGTTGATTAACTCTGGTGGTGAGATCTGGACCCAGGCAATGGCATCCTGGAGCCCAGGCTCCTAACTTTTAAGTTGTGGGGTCTCCTGAAGGTATGACAAACAAAGAATGCTTTGTCAGTTAGCACTAAGAAAACATCTAACCTTTCCTGTCACCCAGCAGTCCCAGGCTTCCTGCAAAAGGAGAGCAGGAGCTGCAAAGACATCCAGGTTGGAGATCGGGGCAGTGGGCAGGAGTGGCGGGAGTGAGAATGTCCCCCCCCCACCCCTGAAAACAGGAGGCAGGACAGTCTGGTGGCAGAGGCTGGACTTAGAATAGGACCACAAGAATTTCTTCCTTACCTCTACCTACAAGCTGCTCTACCAATGGTTCCTAATCTGTAAAATGGGAAGATTATGCCAACCTCATGACGCCCCTTCAGGGATTAAAGGAAAGAAATCTTTTGTTGCAATTGATAACCAGCACATAGTAGGTGCTCAGTGAATGACCTCACCTCTCCCTGAGATGGGCTGTTATTGTAGGTGGCAAGGTACAAGGCATGGTGGCACAACCAGAAAATGCCTGGACAAAAATCTGAAGGCAGGAAAGCTCAGTGGTTAGAACTATGATCCCAGGGCTCTGGGTTGCCTGAATTCATATCCTGACTCTATTATTTACTACTCCTGTGACTTTGAGCATGGTATTTAACCTATCTGTGCCTCAGTTTCCTTACCTTTGAAGTGAGCATAATCACAGTACCTACTTTACAGCGTTTGGGAAACATTCATCTGTGTAAAGCACTTAGAACAGTGCTCGGCATGTGGTAAACATCCAATAAATGCTAGCAATTATGACTTTGACTAGCTCTCTGCATGTTCTTGGGCTGAGGGACAGCTCTGGGCCTTCAGGGGGCTGTTTCATACTGCAGACCCACTATTTCCTTGCAGAACCCCAATCAGATCTGAAAGGGCAGAAATCTCTGCCCTTGGCCCGGTTGGATGAGCTGTGGAGGAAAGGCAGTTTCCCATCAGGTGGGTAGGAGGGGACTTGAAAATGATGACAATGACACCTGGGAAACAGCTGGGAGTGGGGGGAGTAAGGAAAGTGCATGCTCTTAGGTTTGTGCGTGTGCATGCGCGTGCACACACACGACCCACTGGGTTTCTGTGCTTCTTGTATTTAAAGCCAGATTATGACTCACCTGAGTGAGTTATTTCTCTTGCTTTGGCTCAAAATGAACACCCACGCAAGGGGCCCCTGAGTGACCCAGGAGTAATTCCCACCTTGATGGAGGAGAGCCCTGGATACAGGCCTGAGGAATGCAGAGAGGACCACTCCATCCTTACGCAAGTGAAAACGCAGAGGCGCTCTCTGACCCAGCCAGAAATTTCACTCGGCAAGGTTTGGTTAGAAAACTACAGGAAGACCGGATTTTACTGGGAAAGGAGAGAGAGAGAGGGAGAAGCTAGGCGCAGAGAGAATAGCCAGAGAGAAGCCACATCGACATCTGTAATCTAAGAATCGGGCCTCGCCGCGTTCTTTAATCCCTGCAACTCCAGGGACCTGCTTATTGTTCAGCCCGCGCCTGCCACTTCAACCAGGGAGCCTCCACCCCAGCGCAGCCGAGGTGTGCGGGGCTCTAATTGGAGGGGTGGAGGCTGAGAGCCCGGAGCCCGGAGCCCTCCCTCCCCCGCCGCCCCACGCCGGTCCCCGCGCCTACCTCAGCTGGCGCGGCTCGCAGTCCACGCCGGGCAGCAGCAGCCGGGCCGCCTGGCGGACGTCGTCGCTGTCCATGGAGAAGCTGCGGCGGTGGCCGGCGTGCGCCACGGCCACCCGGATCCACTCCATCAGCGGCGGCAGCACGAGGAAGGGCCTGCGGTGGGAGGAGGGACCCGGAGATGCGCGTTAGGGCCTCCCTGGAGGCAGGGGCTGCTGGCTCGGCCCCACCCCCTGCTCGGGGGATCCCCCCCATCTCCCGACTCCCCAGCCCACTCCCCGCTTTCCCTGGAGACCCTGCCTCTGAATTCCAGAGTAGTGGGAGAGCCTTTGGAGACATCCGGACCGCACCGGTGACCCCGGGGCAGGCTCTCTGGAATCCTTGGGCCTCAGTTTCCTCATCTGTAACCTGGGGATAATATGACTAGGAAAGGCTAGGAGGTAACTGATCTGGGAATATTATCCCTCTCGGCGATCATGTGAACATAAGGATGAGTCACTTGAAGCACCAAGCGCAGGGTCTGGAGCGGCGGAAAACCAATCAGCGCCCCGTGTTATTTCTATTTGGGGCTCCCTGATTGTGGGCCCAAGCCTAAGGTGTCCGCTAGCGCTTCCTTCCCATCTGCAGCCTGGTCCCTGTTGTCTTTCTGGAGCTCTTTCAGGCTTCAGCTCTGCCCAGGCAACATGCTGCCAAAAGACTTTAGCACCTGGAAGAGGCTCTCTAAAGAGAACCAGGTTAGCACGCAGCCTTCCCCCAGACCCAGCCAGGCTGGGCAGCCACCCAGTGACACCCACAATTTGAGGCCCCTTGGACCTTGGTCACACCCCTGAAACTCTGAGAGCCTCAAGTTCCCTGCCTGCTAATTGGATCATGGTAGGCTGTTGCAAGCTTGTTGCAAGCATTAACTGAGACAATGCCTACCACTGAAGGACAACTTTCTAAGTGCAATGCATTTGTGTCATCTTCCTATTTCTTCCAGTGATGATAAACTCTGTCCTCACATTAGGATTACTGGAGAAGATTTTGAAAAAATAATGACACTTGAGTCCTGTCCCAGGCATTCTGATTTAATTGGTATAGGGTACAGATGGACACAGGTAGTTTTTAAAACCTCCCCATGTGAATTTAATGTGCATCAGAATTATCTGGAGAGTTTGTTAAAATACAGACTGCTGGGTCTCATTCCCAGAGTTTCTGATTCGATAGATCAGGGGAGGTACCCAGGAAATGCATTCCTAACTGGTTCCTGATACGGATGCTGCTGGTCTGAGGACCACATTCTCAAAGAACCCCTGCTCTAAAGTCATTGTGAGAGGGCCTGGGAATCATATGGCTCTATATCCAGCGATGGTGACTGTGTTAGAGTCCAATAACTTAATTTTAACAGGCAGCCCCTGCGATTCTGATTTAGGTGGCTCAAGGACCACACTTTGAGAAACGTACTATGTAGATCCAAAAGGTTTCCTGCCATTCAGCAAGGGTCAGATGAGCATGAAGCCAGTGGGGTTCCCCAGGTGCAAAACTGAAGGAGGCCAGGTTGTGCAAATATATTCTGGGCATGTTTCTTGCCGCCCCTCACCCTGGGGCTGCCATTCAGTCCAGCATGACCACCATGGCATTGAGAAGAGGATGACAGGTAGATGGGGTTACAAGTCAGCCAGCCCCCTTGAGAAATGCAGATGTCATAAGCTTCCCAGAAAGTTTTTGGTGGCAGGTGCCAGTTTTCCTAAAGTCAGATCTATTTATCGGATGTTAATAATATTCAGCAGCTCAGCCATTTACAGTCATTCATGGTCTCATCTGAATGCCTAGGACCAACCTCTGTGCTAGTTATGATTATGCCCATTTCAGTGATCAGGAGAATGATGTTGATTCAGGTTAAGTATCATGCCCTGGACCACAAGACTAGCAAGAGCTGGGAGTCAGATCCAAGTTATTTGACTGTATATCCCGTGTGCAGAAACCCCATGTGATATTGACATTCTGTTGTCCAACTTGGTAGCATGCACTCTGTTACTCAGCATGCACCTGTCACCCCAGGGGAGCTGATCAGGTCATGGACTCTTGCTGGTATGCAGTGGGCTAATTCCTGTTCGTGCAGCTCAGCCTCCTGTCTGTAAGGCTTCAAGCCCTTTAAAAATCCACATCACACGTAACCTTCAAACCACAGGCTAAATCCCATTTCTCCCTAGATGTTCCTCCTGACTTTATCCCACTTGAATCCCTCGCATTGTGGGCCTCACCCCAGAGGACTCCTCTGGCCTTACCCACTGCTTCTGCAAATGCCCCATTAGAATGTACACTCCACCAGGGCAGGGAACGGGGACTTCTTGGATCACCACTCCTGCTGCAGCCCCAGGACGCTGCCTGGCACACTGTAGGCATTTAATAAATATTTGCTTGTGTCACAGACTAAGATTTACCAATTTCTTACTGGGTGAAACCAATAAAATTGCGTTTCTGGACCTGTGGACCTATCTGTGGGGCAGAGTCCCAAGGATTTTCTGCCTGAATCAGCCTGCTTCTTAGGCTGTCTCCCTCATTCTCCCATTCTCTCCATCACCTAAACTGAATCAGGCACTCAATAAACACACATTGACTTGAAATTGAATTGGATTCTACTGTCTCAGGTGAGCAGAACTTATTTTTGTCACAGCGTTTCCATCACTGTTGGAAACCAGCCCCAAGTGCTCAGAGGACTCCTCTCTGGATTCGGCTTCAGAGGTGCCTCCCACCATCATTCTTTTGCTCAGTGGCCCCAAAGCACAGCCCACACCCCTGAGTCCCTGGGGGACTGCATCTCCATCACAGAACTGCCCTTGGGCTGCTGCCTTTCATGTTAGATGCCAAGCGAGGCCCAGGGCACACAGCCAATGCCTGGTGAATGCCAAAGAATAGAAAAAAAAAAAAAAAGCCTCTGCTGTCTTCAAAATAACACCTTTACCAAGACAGCTGGCAAGCCCCAGAATAAGACACCTTGAACCGCAGGATTCCAGCCTCTCCTGGAATTTTCTATGTACTTATTCTCTCCTTTCAACATTGCCTTCTTTTTGTCACTCTGACCTTAATAGTTTATAAGCTCATGAATTCTTTGCCAGTAACTCATTTAAAAATCTTCTTGTCTACTCAGAGGGGAAAAATAGTATTATTTGTGATGTTTTCTTTGGAGGAATTGGAGATGGGAAAGAATTCGAGGGCCCTGAGTTGAGGAGAGGGTGGAGAATGCTGAAGAAAAAATCTTGCATTCTCTTTATACATTTTTTTTAAGAGAACAATGTTCCACTGGTTGTCTCCTTTATTCTGAAGCTGTTTGCAGTGACTAAAACCCAAAAGAAGCTTGAGGAGCTCATGGTTTAGTGAAGTAGTTCTTAGACTTCATTGAACATCAGAATCACACGAAGAGCTTGTTAAAATGGCCATGATTTTACATCCAGAGTTTGGCTCCGATAGGTCTTGGGGTAGGGCCTGGGCCTCTGCATTCTAAATAAGCTCCCCTGGAAATTCTGGAGCAAGGCAGGTTTGTTAATCCCCGACCGGGTGGCCTGAGATGAGCAGAGGAGGGAGATGGTCCACTCAAACAGGACACTGGTCATCTACATCTTCACTGTGGTGTTGGGAGAGGTATATAGGGTGTGACTGGAGGCTCTGGAAGGAAAGAGAAAGCCGTGATGGGCTTCCTGCAAGGTCAAGCCAGCATGTCAGCTCAGGATGCTTGTTGAGCCCAGATTCAAGTAGGAGATGGAGAACATACACGGACGCGGCCTTTCTCTGAAATGGTGAAGAGAGAGCTGGTGATGAGGCTGACCATCCAGGATGGAAAAGGAGTTTGGCTGGGGAGTCTGGGTACTAGAAAGAATGTTACAGGATGTGGGGAAGGCCTGGTTTGGGATTCCGCAGAACTGAATCCCAGCCCTGGATCTGCCAGGAACTCACTGCAGGGCTCCTCTGGCCCATCAACATTTTGGCTTTCAGTGTCTTCACCTATAAAATGGGGTGGGTTTGGATCAGATGGTCTATTTCAGGGCTCAGCAAACCTTTTCTGTAAAAAGCTAGCTGCTAAGTATGTTAGGCTTTATGGGCCATATGGTCAGTCTCTGTTGCTACTACTCAACTCTGCCATCGCAGTGAGAACAGCCACAGATGATACACAAATGAAGGAGCTTGGCTGTGTTCCAATAAAACTTTACTTACAAATGCAGATGGTAGGTCAGAGGTGGCTACCATTAGCCTGTTCACTTCTTTCCAATGCTAATATTCTTTGATTCTATTGGAAAAACCAGTTGCTGGGGCTTTAGGAAGTACCTAGTGTGTGGACTAGGGAAGATGGAGAGAAAACCATGAAAGTCTTAGTGATAGACAGAAAGTTTTGGGGAGATCAGAAGATAGGACCCTCCCACAAAGAGGTCATGGTTGGATATGGGGAATATTGAGCCACAGGCATATCCAGAGGTAGTAGATTAAAAGATATTGAAAGGGTTGCTGAGGGTGAGGTTGGAGACGTGGTAAAGAATGTGGAGTAGGCATGTAACCTAGGAGTGAGAACATCCCTGGGGTCTGCAATTCATCTCACACGCTAAACTGCCTTGTTCTGGGGTTCAGAGAAAATACCTATTATTATGGGCTGAACTGTGTTCCCCCAAATTCCTATGTGACAGCCCTAGCCCCCAGTACTCAGAATGTGCCTGTATTTGGAGAGAGAGCCTTCGAAGAGGTAATAAAGTTAAAATGAGGCCAATCGAGTGGCCCTAATCCAGTCTGACTGGTGTCCTTAGAAGAAGAGGAGATTAGGACATGAGAGACACCAGGGTGGGGTCTGCACAGTGGGGCAAGAGGGTGGCCATGCCAAGGAGAGCGGCCTCAGAGGAAGACAACCCTGCCAGCAGCTTGATCGGGGGCTTCCAGCCCCTCCAGAGTGGGGAAGAAATCAATTTCTGTTGTTTAAGCCACCTAGTCCATTGCATTTTGTTATGGCAGCCCCAGCAAACCAATATACTTGAGGTTGGACATTTTGAAGAAAACTTGAGCAAAGGGTCCTCAAACCAAGAAATCCTATTTTGAGGTTTCAGTCTGCAGTAGAGGGGCTTCAACTGGAAGCTCAAACTCCTTAGAAAGCTGATGGTGTTTGGTTTATTTCCTTTGACCTAGTGCAGTAGGAGATGGAGTCAAAGCCATTTGAGGATTGTACAGTGCTGTGGTTAGGAGCACAGGCTCTGGAGAAAGACTGATTGGAACGGGATTCCAGCTCTACCTTCTAGCGGTGGGACCTTGAACAAGATATTTCAATTGTCATGCCTCAGTTCTCTCACTGGGAAAATGGGGATAATAACAGCACCCACTTCAGAGGGTATGGTTGGCTGAAGAATGCCTCCACCCCTAACCCAAGATGTCCACATCCTAATCCCTATAAACTGTGAAAGCTGCCTTATCTGGCTAGATGGACTTTGCACGTGTGATTAAGTCTAGGATCCTCCAAGTGGGCCCTAAATGCAATGAAAAGGGTCTTTATCAAAGGCAGGCAAGAAGGTCAAAGGAGAAAGGAAAAGAAGTAGTGGAAGAGGTTGGAGTAATGAGAGGAGGAGCCATGAGCCAGGTAATGCAGGCAGCCTGTAGAAGTTGGAGAAGGCAAGGAAATAGATTCTCTCCCAGAGCCTCCAGGAGGAACCAACCCTTCCTACACCTTGACTTTAGCCCAGTGAGGGTGATTTTAGACTTCTAGCTGCCAGAACTGTTAAGAGAAGAATTTTGTGTTGTTTTAAGCATCCATGTGTGTGAAAATTTTTTACAGCAGTCACAGGGAACAAATAAACAGGGTTATTGGAAGAATTGAATGGGATGATTTATGTAGCGTGGCGCCCAGCACCGAGAAAGTGCTTAAGAAATGGGGGCTGTTATCATCACCACCGACATTGTTTTCAGCATCACTCACCTTCTCCCTGCCAGGTGCAGGAAAAGGCCTTGCTACACAGGGCGACATAGAGGGATGTTCCTGCCTTTTCTTTACAAATAGATGCAAACCTCTGCAGTTGCTATAGCCTTCCCTTTGTAAACTATGTGGCCCTGACTTTTCATCTTTGTTATTTGTTGAGTGTTTCTTAGACTGGAGAGGAATTTAGATATTCGTGGTTTAGGAAGCTCATAATTCCAGAGACACAGAGAGTGAAGGAAAAGCAGCTACATTGATAGTAGACCATATCCGGTGCTGGTTTCTATAGCAATACTCATTGTAACATCACTGCATCTGTGAGCACCAAAGCCAGGAAGATGGTAGAGGTAAGAGGTGGCCACAGCTGGTTACTATAGTGATAGCCCTACTGTGCGAGGCGTGGTCCAACTGCCCATGAGGGTGGTTTCTGCAGATGTCCTGGAGTGGGGGAAGCCAAGGTAGTGTTCTAGGTCAGTGCTTCTTAAATGTTTCTGTGCCTTTGAGTCACCTGGGATCTTGTTAAAATGCAGATTCTGATTCAGAGGGTCTGGGGCAGAGCCTGAGCTTCTGCATTTCTTTCTTTTCTTTTTTTTCTTTTTTTTAGATGGAGTCCTGCTGTGTCGCGCAGTGATCTCAGCTCACTGCAACCTCTGCCTCCTGGGTTCAAGCAATTCTCCTGCCTCAGCCTCCTAAGTAGCTGGGATCACAGGCATGCGCCACCACGCCCAGCTAATTTTGTGTTTTTAGTAGAGACAGGGTTTCACTATGTTGGCCAGGCTGGTCTTGAACTCCTGACCTCAGGTGATCCACCCGCCGTGGCCTCCCAAAGTGCTGGGATCCGAGGCGTGAGCCACCGCACCCAGCTGAGATTCTGCGTTTCTAATGAACTCGAGTAATGATGCAGCTGCTGGTCTATGGAACACATTTTGAGTAACCATGACCCACAGAGAATCACGACTCAAGCCAGAAACCAGGGAAGGTGAATTCTGTTATTAAGTGGGGAGAGAAAGGGGTCACAGGTCCAGGAGACAATGGAATAGAAGGAGTTGAGCTGGTGCATCAGATTGACTGAGCCTGGTTCATGAGCCTTTGTCAAGCTGCAAGTGAGGTTGGGAAAAGTTAGTGCCTGGTGGCTTCAGTTTTTATCATAAAGGTGGATTCTGTCTCCACCTGGATTCTCATTTATTCTTCCAACAACCCTATGAAGCACTTCAGTCTTGGGGAGTTTGTTCTGAACCAAGCATTGTCTGCAGACGATTTTGTATTCATAGCAGTATTTAGTATCATCCTGGGAATATAAACACTTGAGAAAGACACCTTGTGATGTTAATTTTATGTATCTACTTGGCTAGGTCACAGTATCCAGATATTTAGTCAAACACTAGTCTGGACATTACTCTGAATTTTTAGATGAGATTAACATTTAAATCAGTAGGCTTTGAGTAAAGCAGATTATCTTCCATAATGTGGATGGGCCTCATCCAAACAGTTGGAGGTATTAAGAGAAAAAAAAGACGGATTTTTCCCCAAAGAGGGAATTCTGCCAGTCGACTTGAGCTGCAACCTCAACTCTTCTCTGGGTCTCCAGCCTGCTGACCTACCCTGCAGATTTTGAACTTGCCAGTATCCACAATCGTGTGAGCCAATTCCTTAAATCTGTGTGTATATATAAAGCATATTAGCCAGGGCTCTCCAGAGAAACAAAACCAGTAGGATATGTGTGTGTTGATCAATCTGTCTCTCTGTCTATCTGTCCACTCACCATCTATTCCTTCCATCCATCCATCCATCCATCCATCCATCCATCCATCCATCCATCCATCCACCCACTCATCCATTCCATCCACACATCCATCCATTCATCCACCCAGCCACCCATCCATCAATTTATCCAACCAGCCACCCATCCATTTATTCATCCACCCACACATTCAACCATCCATCCGTCCAATCTCCTTTCCACCAACATGTACACACATCCTATGGGTTCTGTTCCTCTGGAGAAACCTGACTGACACACTTCTGCCATGGGATTTAGTTGCATGCAGGGACACAGCCTTCCTTTCTCCTGCTGATTCTACCTTCCTCACCATCATACACAACTGACTGAGGCAGGGAGGAAGCTCAGTGTGCTAGATCCCATGGAGGACAACTTCCCCACATCCTGACTACGCACAATACACCACTTGGGAACCATGAAACAGAGGCCTCATGGATAGAGTCAGTGCTTTTAGGGAAAAGTAAGCCATTTTGTACCAAAGTACAAGTCTTCTGCAGTGTGAAGGTCAGTGCCACTTATGAGTGATTACATAAATTGCCTGAAATGGGGCAAGTGGGCAAAGGGCACAGGTGAGGAGGTGATTTCTACGGATGGTGCCCAGATGCATGTGACTGACCAAGGAAGCATCTCTGGCTTTCCAGCTGCACATCCTAAGAAAGGTGACTTAGAGGGCTGAGGGCTGCAAACAGCGCTGAGGACAGGCAGGTCTAGGCAGAGCAAGCAAAAATGATACATGAATAACAACAACCTCCACCCTGTGCAAACAGCTACACATCCCCTAGGCTTCACTTCCCTTCCCATCCCAAAGAAGGATTCCTTTTCTCTTCCCTGCTTCTGCTTCCCTGGGGACTTGGCTCAATCATTTATCTCCCTGCAGTCCCGTGACTTCAACCTCCATCTCCTCTCTGTATGTTTCCCATTGGTATTTAGGCATTCAACATGCTCCAGGCTCTCACAATTTAAATAGGATGTGAGCAAAACTGTGAGAATTCATGGTCCTCCTGGAGCATTAGCCTGGATGCTCCATCTAGTTCTCCATCTTCGGGGAGTCTCCAGATCACCTGGAGAGTTGGTGAAAATTGATATTCCTGGGTCTGTACCCTTTTGCTTGGTGTGTTAGTTTTCTATGACTGCTGTAGCAAAATACCACAAACTTGGTGGCTTGAAACAACAATCTGGTGGCCATATTTTGGACTTCTGGCCTCTCACAGCTCTGGAGGCCAGAAGTCCAAAATCAAGGTGTTTGCAGGGCCTCCCCTCCCTCGTGGAGATCTAGGAGAGGGTCCATTCCTTGCCCCTCTCAGCTTTTGGTCGTAGCTAGCATTCCTTGGCTGGTGGCTAGTCACTCCAGTCTCTATCTCTGTCTTACATCACTTTCTCCTTCTTTGTGTCAAGTATCCCTCTCTCTTATAAGGATACTTGTGATGAGATGTAGGGCCCACTCAGATAATCTAGGAGAATCTCATGTCATCATGAACGGAATCACATTGGTAAAGACTGTTCTTCTTTATAAAGTAGCATTTTCAAGTTCTGGGCATTAGGACTTGATCATTTTGGAGCTATTTGTGATTTACCCTGCTGCACTTGGCATCTGCATCTTATCTCTTATTCTCTGTAGGTATTTTCTGATGCCGACCAAAGGCTGAGACCCTCAGGTCTAGAGAGTGCTCGCTGTGAACTGCAGGATGCTCAGCAAGCTCAGTGTCCATCACATACCACGTGGGGACCAGCCAGCCAGACTGTGCCTCTCTCTGCTAGCTGCTGCCTGTGCCACAGACCAGCCTGGTTTAGGAAGGCAGAGGCCTCTGTGGAGGAACCTGATCTCAAATGGGGTGGGATGATGATGGGGTCCAGGATATAAATGGCCCTGGGAGGGGAGCCACAGCCTCAGAAGTGGAGAAGCCACAGGCTCTGTGTGAGGCTGCCGCAAAACACTCCTTGCAGGCTTGGGCACAAAAAATAAACATCCAGGAGGCAGCAGAGGCTCTACAGCTTCATATCCTGAGAGAGGTGGCTCTAGAAGCCTAAAAGGGCAGGGCCTGGCCTGGTCAGGGCCAAGAGGTAAAAGCCAGGGTGGGCTCCTAGGGGCCACGTGGGCCTGCTTCTGCCTCCAAAAAAACACCATAAAAATTAGCAAAAGGCAGCACACAGCCTTACAGAGGAAACCCACTACACTTTCACATCTGGTGCTGATGTGGTAGAAAAGGTATGTACTCTGACGATGTTTGTGCCAGGCTTCATCATTTGCTAGCTGTGGGACCTTGGGCAAACTACTCACCATCTCTGTGCCTCAGTTTCCTCATATGTGAAACAGGGGAACTGTAAGGCCATACCTCAGAATTATTGTGAAGATTAAGGGAGAGAATGTCAGTAAGGTGCTTAGCACATAGTAAATGCTCAACAAACTTAGCTACTATTGAGGGCTTGTTATATGTGAAGCAAGGCTCTGAGCATTTTTCTGATGTTAGCTCATTTGATAATGACAAGAGCCCTAAAGTAAGTGCTATTATTAGATAATAAAGTAGAGGCACAGAGAGGTTATCTAACTTACCTAAGGACACACAGTTATAAGCAGCAGTGCCAGGATATACCACAGGCAGCTGGGCTCAGAGCCAGGTCTATTTGCCATGCATTATATCATTTCCAGGCAGAGGCGAACAGCATGTGTACAAAGGCCCAGAGGCAGCCTGGAGCCTGGTGCTTTGGACCTCAGCTTGTTGTAACTGGAGCTGAGACACAGAGAGCAACGGAAGGAGAGGGACTGGTGGGAGGCAATGCTGGAGAGAGACGCAGGGGGAGGGGCAGACAGGTAGGGCCTGCAACTTCTGGAATAAAACTGTACGTTCCTAATATTTTTATTCTTCCTCAGATAGGATTGCAGTTGAAAAATACAAAATCAGAAATGTATTTGAAAAAAAAAAAAACCATCAAGAATGGATTGACATCCAATCCCACTGGAAACAAGAAAAAAAAAAAATATAGAATGGACTGACAAAAACCCCTCTAAGAAGGTAAAACTATAGGTTAGCCATAACCCTTTATATAGAAAGTTAAAAAGAAAGGTCAGGCATGGTGGCACATCCCTGTAATCCCAGCACTTTGGGAGGCTGAGGTGGGTGGGTCACCTGAGGTTAGGAGTTTGAGACCAGCCTAGCCAACATGGGGAAACCCTGTCTCTACTAAAAATACAAAAAAATTAGCTGGGTGTGGTGGCGCGTGCCTGTAGTCCCAGTACTTGGGAGGCTGAGGCACGAGAATCACTTAAACCCAGGAGGCGGAGGTTGCAGTGAGCCAAGATCACGCCACTGCACTCCAGCCTGGGCAACAGAGTGAGACTGTCTTGAAAAGAAAAAATACAAGAAAGGTAACAACGAATGTATTTATACGGTGGCAGAGGCTGCTGGTTTTCCCTCTATACGTGTTCTGCTCTTCTTCCTTAGTAATGAAACTCAGAATCTTTAGTTGGGCTTATGACCATCCAGCATGAAGATTATATTTTTTAGCCTCCTTTGCACCTAGGAGACAAGTTCTTACAATGACGTCTAAGCAGTGGTTCCTTGTGAGACTTCCAGAAAGGGCCCTAAAGGGAAAAGGCCTAACCTTCTCTAGTCTTCCTTCTATAAGCAAGACTGTGGACGTGATGGCTGGTGCACAAGCAGCCAAACTGGACCATGTGGTGGAAGACACTGATTGATAAAGACAGAGCAACAAGATAGAAGCAGCGCCTGGACTTCTGACCATTGCTTAAGTGGCCATATCTGCCCTGGATTTTTTACTTCCAGGCTTTGTTTGTATGATAAACTTCTATCTTGTTTAAACACCAGTTATTTGCACTTTCTGACACTGGTGGCTGAATCTAAGTGATGCTTCTATCAATTCCTATAACATTGAAGTTATATCTCTGTTTCTCCTATTGTGTCAACATGGATTCATGTTTCTTCCTATTTACAAAAAAGGACAAAGACCTTTCCTTTTAACAGTTATCGTCTAAACACTATGAACTTGTTGTAAACTTGAGACTCTATATTTGTTCTCAGAAACCACAGTTGTGAAAATATTTGTTGCAATGAATTGTTTTTGTTCATTTAAAGGTGTGAGCTATGTCACAGGAAGCTGAATTTGTTCATCAACCTTGTGAAAATTTACCAACCATGGCTTTGAACTTATCATGTTAACCCAACCAAGAAAAATAACAATATAGACAATCTAGAGTCAGAAACACATCTCAAAGTCTTTATCCTTGCAAACATTGTCTTGCAAGTGAATATTTTAAATTTAAAATTAACAGATCAATTCTAAACACCAAGCAGAATCTCTTTCTTCCACAACCCAAACCAGAAAGGAACGTAAAGGAGAGGCTGAGCGGTCCAGATCTTCCCCCATGCCATCTTTGGTGTCCTTGCCACTGGGTGGTGGCTTTGAGAAGATGATATTCTAGTTCCCTTGTAATAAACTGCTTGGACTCACATCACCCTGCATTTGGCAGTATGACAGAATGGGTTAAATGTGTGCTTCAGCCCTAATCAATCAGAACCCTACTTAGGAAAACACAGGCTTAGCTGATTCCCTGGGTCTCCTGTGTCACTATAGAATAATTCGTGCACTGAGTCAGAAGCACGTTTGGACCAGCTCTGGTATTAACTAGCTGTGTGACTTGTGTATCTATCTGTTCCATCCCCTGGGCTTCAGTGTCTTCACAGGTGGAGTTAGGAGACCACAGAACCTTCCCTTCTAGCTTAAAATGATAGTACCATATTTTGAGAAAAAGAAATAACAAAAATATTAATACAAGGAAGCTAGGGGAAAAAGCCTGTGAGGGCAGCTTCCAATAGAACTTTCTGTCCAATAAAATTTTCTGCTCTGATGAAAAATGTTCTATATCTGTGCTGTCCATTTTGGTAGCTACAAACCTCAGTGGCTACTTAAGACTTGAAATGTGACTAGTGTGATTGAAAAACTAAAATTTTAACTAATTTAACTTCAACTAGCCACATGTGTCAGTGGCTATCCTCCTGGACAATGCAGCTCTAAGAGATGTCTTTTGGGTCAGACCAGAATCCCAGCCAAGTAGGGTAGTGGAAAGGGGGCTATGGTAGATATTAGGCAATCTAGATTTTTGACTTTGTCTTTCCATTATCATGATCCACACACATCATCATCACTTTTACCATGATTTTATAGCTCCCACAATTTCTTGAGTGCCTATAATATTCCAGGCCCTGTGCAGAATGCTTAAATATATATAATATACCTATCTTACAATGATGAACAAACTGTTACAAGGCTTGGCAAGATTCAGTAACCTGCACAGAATATCACAGTTATTGGGGGAGAGCTAGGGTTTAACCTCAAGTCTGCCAGAATCCAAAGTCCGTATGTTTAGTCATTATTTTATTGCTTCTCCAAAGACCAGTGTGACATTGAGTCACTTAGCACTAAGATATAGTCACGTGTCACCTAGCAACCAGGATACATTCTGAGAAATCCTCTGTTAGGTGATTTCATCATTGTGTGAGCATCAGCACATCAATACATCAAGAATGTACATCAAGAGTCCACTTATACAAACCAAGATGATATAGCCCAACGGTCCCCAATCTTTTTGGCACCAGGGACTGGTTTCATGGAAGATAGTTTTTCCACGGACTGGGGGAAGAGGGGAATGGTTTTGGGATGAAACTGTTGCACTTCAGATCATCAGGCATTAGATTCTCATAAGGAGCGCAACCTAAATCCTTTGCATGCGTAGTTCACAATAGGGTTTGTGCTCCTGTGAGAATCGAACGCGGCCTGTGATCTGACAGAAGGCAGAGTAATGTTCATTTGCCTGCTGCTCACCTCCTGCTGTGTGGCCTGGTTCCTAACAGGCCATGAAATGATACTGGTCTGTGGCCTGGGGGTTGGTGATCCCTGGTATAGCCTACTACACACCTAGACTCTAAAGGATAGGCTGTTGCTCCTAGACTGCAAGGCTGAATAGCACGTGACTGTACTGAATACCATAGGCAGCTGTAACACAATGGGAAGTATTTGTGTAACTAAACATATTTAAATGTGGAAAAGGCACAGTAAAAATACGGTACCATAATCTCATGGGACCACCCTTATGTATGTGGTCCATTGTTGACTGAAACATTGTCCCATGGCACAAGACTGTACTTCAGTTCTTCATCTGTAAAGTGAGGAGACTGGGCCATATGAACTCTAAGTTCCACTTGTAGAAAGGTCATGATTCCTATACCCGCAAGGGCGACACTTTTGCATAATGAATGCTGTCGTTTATACTTGTCACCATGTTACTCAGAAAGACCCTGACTACTCTGAGCACAGGCCAATGATTTCCCTTCCCCTTGACTTGATTATGGATTTAATTGATTCATTGAGTCAGGGTCTTGGTCTGTCACCCAGGCTGAAGTGCAGTGGTGCAATCTCTCAGCTCACTGCAGCCTTGAACTTCTGGACTCAGATGATCCTCCCATCTCAGCTTCCTGAGTAGCTGGGACCACAGGCAGTTGCCACCATGCCAAGCTAATTTTTTAAACTTTTGTAGAGATGGGGGCAGTCTCCCTCTGTTACCCAGGCGGGTCTCGAACTCCCAGGCTCAAGCAATCCTCCTGCTTTGGCCCCACAAAGTGTTGGAATTATGGATGTGCTGGAATTACAGATGTGAGTCACTGCCCCTGGCCTATAGAATGTTTTTAAAAGATTCTGAGGTGATTCAGATCTCCAGAAAAGGGCTAAGAGTATCAGCCCTGGATTGAACCTGCTACAGTCAGAAAAGATCTTTCATGAAGTGTGTTTTGGTAAAGATGGTGTGTGTGTGTGTGTGTTTAAATTAGATGATGAAAGCTACATCATACCTGTTTCCTGTTTTGCCTTGGTGGCTAAGAAACTCAATGCTAAATTTTGTGTTAAATTGCAGTAACAAACCTTCGGAGAGATTTTCTGCTACAGCAGTCTTCCTTACTCTTAACGACATGTTTTTTACATTGCCATCTTGGTTTAGTAATTCTGTTATAACCAACTCATACTGTGAATCTGGCTGAAGCCCTTTCAGAGTTAAATTGGTTATAAATGATGAATAAATAAACATCATTTGTCTCAGGTTGCACCAAAGCCCCAAGAATAACTGGGATAATAAGAATAAGAAATTAGAATGACACCATGTAGAAAGAGACGGTTCCTTTGAGGAGGTAGGGGATGGGAATGGGATAGAATTTTCTGGTAAAAAGAAAAATAAAAAAGGAACACAGAGAAAGGAAAGAAAGAAAAGAAAAGAGAAATCTCTAGAAGAATTAAAAATCAAGGAAAAGATAAGAGCAGGAAAAGAGGTAATTTTTGGTGCCTGCACAAAACCACTACTTGGCCATTTAGCAGATTTATGGGCTCTCTGTGTGTGCAAGAAGAAAACATACATGCAATTTACTTCCCAGTCTAAATGTTACCTATTTTACATTTTGCTGAATCTGGAGGTGAGGGATGATAGAAACCAGGAAGGAAGCTTGTGATTTTAATAAAAGGAAAATCAAAAGGGCTACTTATTAAGCTGGACATTGGTGCTATATAGGGAAGGACTCTTTGAACAGGTCAGGACTTCAGGGCCTCTCACTCCATGGACACTGGCAAAATATTCAGGGCTGAGTATCTGGTGAGATGGAAAGGGGACCACATGTGCCCCTGCCTGCCTACCTGTCTAATTCCTTCTCAGGAGAACCCTGAAGTCCCTCCCTCCAAGGAAAGGGGTTGATTTCTGGGGCCAGCTGTAGGGTGGCAGAGCAACTACCAACCAGGGGGTGAGTGTAAAGCCCACAACCAAGGAAGAACCAAAGCAGATCTCACCAAGAGATGCAGGCCCTGTGAGGTCAGGAGATGGAGGGGTGCAGGCTGGAAAGCAGGGGAGTGTTTGGATTTGGCTGGGGTATGGCAGCTGGCTCTGAATGGAAACTGGTGCAAGGTGCGTGGAGGAGGCACAGATGTCTCCTAACCTTTTGGTGCTTCTCTCCCCTAAAGAGTGAGAATAACAGAGGGGAAATGAAATAGGGGTGGAAGTGCAATTATATGGAAGATTTACATTCAGGCATCTTCATCTGCATCCAGCATGCAGCACATATAGTCGGAATTGTCACAAATTTAAACATTAGATGAAGACAAACACAACATTAGATTCAGAAAAAAAAAAAAAAAAAGTCAGAGAACAAAGATGCCAACAATGCCAGGGTTGGACTCATTTCCTTCAAGTCCTCCAGCCATAACTGTAGCATAGCAATACCACAAAGTGCCTAATGGGGGAGCTCCTGCATACGTGCTCAGTGCACAGGCTCGGTTCTGAAGGCTTTCCCATCAGTTCTTTGCACCTGTTCTCCCGTTTCCAGCTTCCCAGCCTCTCTCTCGGTCTTGCTATATATTCCTCTTTGCTCATCAATGGGATGTGTCCAAGTTGAAGCTTTGCTTTGCTCAGATCTGGTTATATACACCAATCACATGCTTTGCACCTTTCCAGGTACATCCACCTCCTGTATCCTTCTAGCATACAGATCATTTTTCCTGGGTATGGACGCTGTGGAGATGGCTCCTGCATTGGGCTTGCCCCAGTGTCACAAGTAGGAAACCAGGCCTGTGCAATGGGCTAAACAGAAATCACTTTCGTCTTCTGGAATAGCACAGGCCGCAAGCAAAGCCAAATAGACATTATTATAATGCTTGAGTGTGAACTCCACTGTCCAAATCTCCAGAGTGGCGATCCCTGGAATATGGTAACCATGATTGCTCCTCACTGGCTCCACCCTGTTCTTTAATACCCAGGACAGGAGATTTCACATCAGTCAGTGCTAAATAAACGTTTGTTTAGTTAAATTGATAGTTGCTTCCAAGAGTGCAGGCTCTGGAGCTAGAGAGCTTTGGGTTTTAATCCTGGTGCTGCCAAATAATTGGGTCAATGACCAAATTTCAGCAAGTCACATGGCCAATGAGCCCAAGGTTCCAATCTGGAAATGGGGTGATACGTGCCCTGCAGGCATGCCTAGAGCACAGAGATGCTCAGGAAATTTCAGCTACTTTTAAATAATGCAAAGCTGTGCCGAATTAGGGATTAGACTGGGTTTTTAAGCCTCAAGGAGCAAAAGTAGTACTGGTGGTAGCTCCAGGGAGCAGATTTCTGTTCCACATGAGTGAGTCTTGGCTCTCTGAAGCTGGGATGGGAAGTCTCAAAGACTGGTGTCTTGGTTGGGTGATCCTTTGGGAAGGGTGTTGGAAAGGAGAGTCGAACATACAATGGGTGGCAGGACTAGATCACTTTCAGAGCCCCTCCCAACCCTAAGAGTCTAACACTCTCAATTTAACTGATTAGCCAAACATAGACACACACACACACACACACACACACACACACACACACACAGAGCGAGAGCGAGAGAGACAGAGAGAGAGAGAGAGAGAGAGAGAGAGACTCATTTTAAGATCAGACCATTGTGTTATTTTCATAATAATTTCCTGATTCTAGTTTCTCTCTTCAATCCTTCACATTGCTGCCAGGATGAACACACTAACATGGAAATCTGCTCGTCCAATTATAGCACAGATTTTTCAGCCTGGCCATTTATTAATTGGCCTCAACCTACATTCGCACCTGTCATGCTCCCATTCCATGCCTATCTAGCGCCAATGTGCTGTGGTCACAGCAAATGACCAGGCATTTTGGGAATACACTGTGTTCGTTCATCTCTCCCTGTCTTGGCCCCTGCTCTTGTTTGCTTTTTCTTTCTACCCTTTCCATCCAGTACAGTCCTACTTATTTTTCAAGATGCTGATCCAATGTCACCTCTTCAAGCATTCTCCAAGGGCCCCCCATAACCACAATAGTAATTTGTTTCTCTCTTCCTCCATAGCACTCTGTGCACAATGCCCAATACCATATATTATACTTTTGTTATAACTTATGTCTTCACTGCCACCCCAACCACAGTGTAGGGGCATGAATTGTTCATCTTTGTATCCTCCAAACTTGCGCATAGTAGCACTTATCACTGCTCAAGATGACATTTTAGATGAGTTTCCTGGTTTGTTCAGTCTCCTCTGCTAGACTCTCAGCTTCCTGAGAGCAGGAGCTTACCATGTGTTCTGCTACCTCCCCAGAACTTCGAACAGTGCCAGTACTTTGTAGGTCCTCAATCACCTTTCTTTGAGTGAATACATGACTGTTAAATGAATTAATGAATGTAAAATTGAGTTCTGTGAATTTGCTTAGCTTAAATTCTGGTGGTTTTCCCACTTTACTCCAGGGAATGGTTCACTGGAATGGTTTATAAAGACTAAGAAAAAAGATAAAAATAGCAAAGTGTGCCTTATTTTCAGTTGCATTAAGGGTAGGAATGTCACATAATTAAGATTTAATGAGAACCAGGCTTGGATAAAAACTATATTAAGAGCGGGCCCAGGATCCTGCCAAGGGCCCAGAATAAATCCCAGTGACCCTCAAAGACTTCAGAGTCTGGGAAAGACAGAAATGAAACAGAAATGTCAGACCAGCGTTAGGACCATATTCCTCTTGCGTTCAGATGTTCCCTGGTCCAGATCTGCCAACACAATGAAACTGGTCCATATAGGAAAGGCTGGCAAAAGTGTCACTGGCCAAAAGGCTTTGGAAACAATCACAAGGCTGTGCTAATTCCAGAACAGGCAAACTCACACAAGAATAGGTTTTCGAATTGCTAAATGGTACTGTTCCTAATGCTTTTGTGTTTGCAGGCAAGGAGAACAGACTTAGGATACTGCAGGGTTCAAACAATGGTTTAGAGCCTATACTAAGACAATGCCCAATTTGTTTTAGTTCAACTCATCTCAAATAATTCAATCTGACAAAAATTTACTGAGCTTCCCATCACATATGGAATAGAAATCAGGTCCCTTTGCAGGCCCAAGAGGCCCTGTAGGATCTGACCCTGCCCGCCTTGGACTCGTCTCTGATCACACTCCCCATTCACTCAATCTGTTCCAGCCTCCTTGCTGGTCCTGGCATGTGCCAAGAATGTTTCTGCCCCAGGGCCTTTGCACTTACTGTTCTCTCTGCCTAGCAAGATCTTTCCTCAGATATCCACGTGGCTTGCTGCTTCACTTTCTTTAGCTCTCTGCTCCAATGCTATCTCCTTAGATAAAACTTCGCTGACCACTCTACCTAAAATAGCACTTTTCAGAAGTTGTCCTTGGTTTAAGTACCCAGTTTGATTTCTCTGTATGCCACTTCTCTGTGCCTGATGTTTGTATTATTTATGCATTTGTTCCTTTTCTGTCTCCTTTGGTAGAATGGAAGCTCCACAAAGGCAGACATTTTTCCTGTTGAATGGCAAATGCTCTATAAATATATGTTGAATGGATGAAAGAATAAGTAAGTACCTTCTGTGTACCTGGTTCTACACCGGGTGATACTGCAGAGGTCCCAGTACCGAATTAACTCAAGGTCTAATGTGAAAAGCATGAGAAAAGAAGCTATTATGCCACCTTCTGAAAAGCTTCATGAGAAAGGAATGCACAAAGTCTAATGAGAGAAGGAAGTAGGAGCATCTACATCAGCCACAGTTGAAGGGAGTGAGTGTGCTGGGAAATGTCGCCCTGAGCCTGGACCAGGGAGGCAGAAGTGTTTGGGAAAAGAATCCAGGCAGAGGGAATGAGGTGAAAAGATGTAGGGCAGTTTCAGGGGATTCCGTATGAATTGGAGTAGCTGAAGGAGTAAGAGGGTGAACGAGTAAGATGAACCTGATAAATTAATAAATACATGAACGGGAAGAGCAGTTTATGGAGCAGACTGAGCACTTAACTGGTTCCCGATTTATTGACCGTCTCCTTGGAGCAAGGGTCTGTGTTGAGTTTTATGGAGGACCCCAGGATTTAAAACCTGGTCTCTGTCGTTCAGTGTAGCAAGGAGGTTTACTGTGACTATACATCCCTGACTTTCCAGGGCAGTCCCAATTGCATAAAGTCTGTTTGACTTTTAAAATTATAATTATACTCCTTAATTATACTTGTGTATCTGTTAGATCAGGACTTTTGACTGGTGGACTGGGGCATTAAGTGGCTATCAAGGAAAGAAAAGGAGGTAACTCTCATGCAAGGCAGACCATGAGAAGTGCTTTGTGGGATGTTGCTGTAAAGGGCTCTGGAGTCTGAAGAGGGACGGTACTTCCAGGGAAGGATTTCAGAGGGAGTGGATGCTCAGTGTTTTCAATAAGTTAGTCCTTAGTTTCCTTTTACTAGTTTCCTTTCCTAATCACAAAAATATGCTTTCCCCACCTTGCTGCCCCAGGGTCTGGGGTGTGGCGGTGCAAGGAGAGGGTGGGATTCTATGTAAGTGACTAATACAGAGCAATGGGACAAAAGACTGCAAAAAGAGCTTGCTCCAGGAGGGGAGTTTGAACCTACCAGTGAGAAGAGAATGGAAACCTGGGAACACATCCGCCTTCTTCTGCCAGCACACTTGGCTTAAATTCCTGAGCAGGTCTGAACTTGACTGGCTAACTCTTGACCAAATTCCTCACTCTAGTTTGAAAGAACTGAGAAAGCCATCACAGGTGATGCTTCTTATACACACAGAAAACATAAGATAGAGCCACGTTTTAAAATCCAGAATTAGACACAAACAAACACAGCCACCAAACAAACATAAACCCCTTGAATTGTGGCATCTTCCTCAACTATAGACTTGGCCAAGTGTGCGTTCTACGAACTTTGTCCACAGAGCAAGCTCAAAACTTGCTTTCTGATGAGGCTGCCATGCTTCTTTCCATTCTAGAAGCAATCCAGAAAGAGCAGGAGGAGATTCCCAGAGCAGCCCTCTGGTTTCAGTTTGGCCACTCACTGCATAACTTGGGGCAAATCTCATGACTTTTTTACAGTCAGTCTCTGGAGATATGAAAAGCGAAAATCTTCCCAGCTCCCAGTTTTGCTGTGAGAATAGAGGGAGATCCTGAGTGTGGAAGGGCTCACTCCAAGAGATTCTGATCATTACTGTTGCTCTAGAAAGCTTGCAGGCCAGGCAGATGCCATTGTTCCCTACACTTCCCATAAGGCCTTGCTTCCTGGAAAAAAAGCAACAGCTGGGATTGGGCTGGGTGAGGCTCCATCCCAGGGTTCTCCTTCTGCAGTTTTTTCCTCCTACAGGCCACCAGAGGTCCCGCGAATTAACCCCTCAGTTGCTCTACTCCAAGCTGACTACTCTTTTCATAACCATTTCCTCTCCATTGATGTTTTCGTCACACCACTGTGGGTAGTTTTAAAAGAATAGCAATTTGCACACTGGAAACAATTCAATTGGCCATGAACCCTGGAGCCATTAGGCAAATTATGGTACAGTCACACGATGGAATATTCTGCAGTCATTAAGAATGTTTATGAATGTTCTATAGTACAACCAGGAATATGCTTATGGTATGCTATTAAGTGAAATAAAAATAAGACCTAAAATTATATATACACAGTGTAACTATGTTCAAAACCCTCCCTATTTGTGTTAAAAAAAGACAAGACAATAAACTAAATAATAATTTTGGCTTCCTCAGGGTAGCAGAATTGTAAGTAATTTTAATTTTCTTCCTTATATTTTCCTGTAGTTTCCAAAATTTAAAAAACAAGCATATATACCTTTTCAGTAAAAAAAAATAATAATAATTGAATTTACAGCACCTTTTATTGTAGGTATTAAAAGATGTAGTCTGTGAGGAGAGCAAAATGGAGGGATGGGGAAAATGTAATTAAATCAATACAAATCCAGGGAACTGTATACCTGTAGAGGATTTGTTTATGAAGTCAGACTTTGAAGAATGCACATTCAATTCAGATGCCATGTCTACCGGGCAAATGACCACATTTACTGCCGGGGCTACTTCCCATAACATGTGAAAACCAGTTGTGTGCTAGCAGCTGTCAATATCACTGTTTCTGAAAGCATAAAAAAAGAGTGGAAACTTGGAGCAGGGGCAGATGGTTAAAAAGTGGGATGAGCTCAGACAGCACTTTCTCTCTGCAGGCCCCTCTGCTCCCAGGCATTTGGGCTCCAGGCTTCCATTGGTTCCTGCCATGCTGGGCCAGCCCTCAGTTTGCACTGGGCAGTTTCAAGGGCTAATATTCGCTAATGTTGTTTTTTCCCCCTGAGTGTTGGCCCCAGACACACAGCATGCACGGGGCTGTCAGTTCCAGGCAAATGAGAGCAACCTGGGGAGGCCAAAGTGGCTTCCTTGGGACCACTCAGGAGAAAGGAGGAGGCCAACTGGTGACCTCTCTCTGGGAGACACTGAGGAGGGCACTCACTCAGCCACGGGCTTGTCATCTCTCTTTGGGACTCTTGCAGGAAGCATCCAGCTGGTCCCTACATCTCTCTCCGCTCCAGTCCCCTGGGGCCAGGTCCTAACTGATCCTTCTCTTCCCCACCCACTCTGTGCCAGTCCTTGTCTGGCTGTCAGAAAGTGAGACAAATGATCAAAGCCCCGTCCCTGCTTGTGCAGAGCTCAAAGCCTGGCAGTGGAGACAGACATGGAAGCAAATAATGCCAGAGCAGTCATGGGGCCCCATGGTGGGTGGGCAAGAGGACGCACGGTCTGGAACTGCAGTGCTGAAGCCCAACTTCCAGCCCCGCCACATCCTAACTTAGCTGTGTGACCTTGGGCAAGCCCCAGAACGTCTGCTCACTCTTCTCATCTGTTAAATAGGCAAAATAACAGTAGCTGAGAGGGTGACTATGAAATTTAAGTGGAATGCTCTGGAAAAGCTCTCATCACACGGCCTGGCATGAGCTGGCACTCAAGGACTGTTAAAATTATTCACCGAAGGGGTTGTGAACAGAGAAGGACTTCTGCCAGGGGCACAGGTCAGCAAAGCTTTCACGGGAGAGGTGGGGATGCAGCTGAGTCCTGAAGGATGAGCAGAGGCATTTGGATTTTGCTTATGCTTCTCCCCTGATCCAAACCTTCAACCCTAACCCTGCTGTCAAAGGAACAAAGCCACCCATGACACCTGCAAGACAAAACCCTCTCCCCGACACTTTCAACTCAGGATGATATTCTAAATATTTAACGACTGTGAAGGCTCAGGCACAGATCAACTCCTACAGCCTTAGTGCAGACAGGGCCTCCTGGAGCACCTGCAGGGCCAGATGCCAAGCTGTTGTTGCTGGATGTCAGGGACATCGTGGGGTTGGGAGCACTTGGGGCAGTGGCTTTTTACCAACCCATAGAGAGAAGCATTTCAGCATTTTAATAACTGGTTAAACAGCTGCACCTCTGCAAACCAGCTGATGGGCAGTAGAGCCCCTGTGCTAGTCTGTCTCGGTTGGACTATGCGTCCCCCACTATCTCTGGATTTCCAGCCTGGAGCCTTTGACAGCTGCTCCTCTCACCTAGAACACCTTCCCCACTTCCAATCATCAAACGGCTGGTTTTATTCATCTTTCAAAGTCCGACTCAAATACCGCCTTGCCTGATCTGTCCCACTCCCAGCAGTTCCCTTCTGACACTACACTCTTTCTCCATTCTGGCTGTGCTGGACGGGAGCCATGTGAGGCCTCCCGGAGTCCCCACACCCTAGCAAAGGGCTGGACACACAGCAGCAAAGGTATGGTGGTGAAGGGAGCAAGTTCTGGAGCCAGCCTGCTGGGCCTGAATCCTTGTGCTACCACTTCCAGGCCCTGTGATCTTGGGCAAGTTAGCTATCCTCAGCCTCACTTTGTCCATCTGTAAAACGGGGATGACAATAATAATACATACCTCATGGACTTATAATGGGGGATAAATGAGTTAATTCACGTAAAGTACTTAAAATGGTGCCTGGCACATAAAGAATTTGATGAATATTATCTCTTACTATTATTGTGCTTATAGCTGGCACTTAATGCATGTTTATGGATTGACTAAATGAATGACTGACTGATAAAAGCTTAATAATATATAGAATCAACAATGAAAAAAATAAAATAAAATGAGAAATGAAAAGCTCAAGTAATATTGAAGTAAAGATTTAAGAGGCAGCTTCTGAGTTTATTTATATACAATCACATACTGCATGATAATGATATTTCGGTCAGTAACAAACCTCATATATGATCGTGGTCCCATAAGATTATAATACTGCATTTTTACTGAAGCTTTTCTAGGTTTAGATATGTTTAGATGCACAAATGCCATTATGTTACAATTTCCTACCGTATTCAGTAGAGTAACATGCTATACAGGTTTATAGCCTGGGAGCCATAGGCTATACCGTGTAGCTTAGGTGTGGAGGTGAGGCTACACTAGCTGGGTTTATGTAAGTACGCTCTGCAATGTTCCCACAATGACAAAATCACCTAATGATGCATTTCTCAGAATGTATCCTTGTTGTTAAGCAACGTATCACTGTATATAGCAATTTGTGTCAGAAGATTAACATGTTTCTCAAAGGCTGTCCAATCAGATGGAGTGATTTGATTATCATTATACCACTTTTTGTTTGTTTGTTTCTTTGAAACAGAGTTTTGCTCTGTCACCCAGACGGAAGTACAATGGCACGATCTCGGCTCACTGCAACCTCCAACTCCAGGGTTCAAGCGATTCTTCTGCCTCAGCCTCCCAAGTAGCTGGGTTTACAGGCACATGCCACCATGCCCAGCTGATTTTTGTATTTTTAGTAGAGATGGGGGTTTCACCAACTTGGTCAGACTGGTCTCGGACTCCTGACCTCAGGTGATCCACCCGCCTTGGCCTCCCAAAGTCCTGAGATAACAGGCATGAACCACCACGCCTGGCCCATTATTCCACTTTTATTAGCAACATTTGTTGCGCCTAAGCCAGGGACAAAACTAAAAGGAAAAAGGGAAGACGGAGGGCAATGTATATTAAGGCAAGAATGTTCTTGGCCTTAGATTTTCAGGCATTTCACCTTCAAGCAGACTCCTCTGCCCTCTCTATACCCTGCATCCTTCTCATCTCATCCCACAGTGGGGTGCAGTTGCGAGGGTGAACTCTGCGCTCAAGCCTCCTGCCTGTGCATCCCAGTTCTGCCTGGTGATAGCTGTATGACCTGGGTAAGCTACGTAACCTCTCTGAGCCTGAAGTTCCTCATCATCAAGACAGATAGGGCAATAGTGCGGTGGCTCATGCCTGTAATCCCAGCACTTTGGGAGGCCGAGGTGGGTGGGTCACCTGAGGTCGGGAGTTCAAGTCCAGCCTGACCAACATAGAAAAACCCCATCTCTACTAAAAATACAAAAAATTAGCTGGGTGTGGTGGTGCATGCCTGTAATCCCAGCTACTCGGGAGACTAAGGTAGGAGAATTGCTTGAATCTGGGAGGTGGAGGTTGCGGTGAGCCAAGATCGCACCATTGTACTCCAGCCTGGCAACAAGAGCAAAACTCTGGCTCAAAAAAAAAAAAAAAAAAACAAGATGCTGACAGACTCATAAGATTCTTGTGAGAATTCAATGAGCTAATGCACTTAGAAGACAGCCTGACACATCATAAACACCTGACAAAATGAGATGGTGATGATGATGATGGCTGCTTTAAGATACTCAGCTCTAAGAGGATCAAAACACAGTCATGTGGCATACGTTTCAGTAGGTGAGTTGGTCCCTGGTCTCTACAATGAATCCTTCTCTGTTGCTCTGAGAGTGGGATTTTCAGTCTGTTTTTCTAGAAGGGGGATACTACCTGCATTAGGTCTCTAGTTCAGGGAATGTCCTATGCTGTGCAATACGGGAGCCACTGAGCCACATGTAGCTGTGAAGCATCTGAAATGAGGCGCATGGTATTTTATTTAATTTGAATCCATTTAAATGTAAATAGCCACACATGGTTAGTGGTGACCATGCTGGCCAGTGCAGCTCTGGTTCCTTAGTCTTTGTGTCATAGAAGTCAGATTTTTTTTCCCTTTTCCCATGAAATAAAGAGAAGCTGGTATTAGACTAAACTAGATTAATGTGGCAGCAGTTTAGTGGGATTCCAAAAAGACCTGGACATTGAAATGAACAAGTGCAGCCTATCCTTCTGATCAGACTAAACATGCATATTCCAAGAGAGAGCTGTTTCTTAAACTTGAACCTCGCAGCTTGTCACCTATGGTCAGAAACAATTTCTCCCCCTCAGCTGAGAACTCCTGGGCAACCGAGTGGAAGCTGTTTGACAAGCCCTGGAGGCCGGAGGTGTTTAACAGCCCTGAAGCGGGTGAAGTTTAGGATTTGCCCTGATGCTGTCCCCAGGGAGGACATTTGTCAAATCCTGCCTCACCTTTCCCTGGCAAAGCTTGTCACTCATTTGCCATTCCTGAGCCACGTTAGAGGAACTGGCCGCCTTGTTAGGCTGAGGATGATCATTAAATTGGGATGCTAGAAGCTATCACTTGGCAGCTACTGCTCCAAAGCCTGAGCGTTCTGCAGGCTGGCCATGTCTGACCTCGGGGACTCATTCATTTCAGCAAACTGCAGAGGGATCCAGCCTCACAAGAGGGAAGGGGAGTCGAGGCCCTGCAAGGCTCACTCCAGTCCCCAAAGTCTGAGGAATATTTATAAGCCCCTATGACAGGCTAAGCTCTACCAGGGAGACAAAAGTCACTACAAAAGCTGATTTCTTGCCTTTAGGTAACTTGTAAATGGAGGTTGGTTTCGGTTAAGGAACAGAGACAAGACACATGCACAAAAAACGACTATACCTTGTTATTCACGGTGTTGTCCCTGAGCCAGCAGCAACAGCCTCACCTGGGAGCTTGTTAGAAATGGAGACTCTCAGGCCCCACCCCAGTCCTAATGAATAGGATCTCCATTTTAAGAAGATCCTAGGTGATTCAAATCATTAATGTTTGAGAGACTCTGCTGGAATATATATCCAAGCCATAAACACCATGATGGTGAGAATAATAATGGCCATTATCTATAAAAAGGCTAATGTGTGCTGAGTTTTAGGTGCTTTAAATATATTAACACAAAATTGCTTAATAAGAGCCCTCTGAAGTAGATTCTATGATTATCTTCCATTTTACAGATAAGGAAACTGAGGCTCAGAGTGGCTAAGTAACTTATTTAAGGCCACACAGCTAATGAGTATTAGAGCTCTGATATTCATCTAGGTGTTCTGGCTCTAGAATTAAAAAAAAAAAATCTAGAACTATTCTTCCTAAATGATGCACACATGTATTGAAATATCCCACTGTGCCCCATAAGCATATCAAATATTATTTATTAATTAAAAATAAAAAATGTTCTGTGAAGATCCTTAGGTTTCAAATAACATTTTCCTATGAAGCAGCAATTTAGGATCAAAGACTTAATTTTATCATCTGCAGGTGAGGCATAACCTACTTCACAAGGTTGATGTGAGGGTTAAATTAAACTCTGTATGTAAAGTGTCTCACACAGTACATGACACATAGTAGACGCTCACCAAATGTTCAGTACTCTCCAGTACCATCCCTTATGCTTCTATTGGGGTCTCAGACACAGTTCTGATATCTTACCTCCCTGCTCAGCATCCCTTTCTGAGCTCTTCTGAATTCCTCTTCTCTCTCTCTCTTTCTGTCCCACTCTCTCAAGACAGAGTCTTGCTCTGTCACCCAGGTTGGACTACAGTGGCACAATCTCGGCTCACTGCTACCTCCACCTCCCGGGTTCAAGTGATCCTTGTGCCTCAGCCTCCCAAGTATGTGCCACCATGCCTAGTTAATTTTTTGGATTTTTAGTAGAGATGGGGTTTTGCCATGTTGGCCAGGATGGTCTCATATTCCTGCCCTCAGGTGATCTACCTGCCTTGGCCTCCTAAAGTGCTGGGATTACAGGTTTGAGCCAGCACGCCCAGTCTCTTCTGCATTCTTCACTGCCTAGAGGAGAACATCCTGCCGCCTTATCCAGTTTCTCAAACTTCCTTCCAGCTTGGTCTGGGGCTGCATCCAAAGCCTCTTCTGGACAAGGTCTCACCCTCTGTCCACTCACCTTCCTCCCCCGATGGTGCATATTCTGTTCCCTTAGCATGTAGCTCCTGTCCCTATAGTGACCCAGCACTCATTTGACATTTGTGATACTTACAGACTTTCCCCAATGTGCATGACTTTGGGCAACTTATGCAACCGTGTTGCATCTCAGTTTCCTCATCTGTAAAATGGAAAGACGTAAGGCTATCTGCTCCTGACTCAAGGAGTATTGGCAGGACTGAATGAGTTAATACACATAAAGTATTTAGAGCAGGGCCTGCCACATTTGTAAGTGTTCATCAAAATCTCTTGCGATATCAAAGAAGAGATCAATCTGGATTAAGGGAGTAGAGAATAATCCCCACCATTTATGGATCACCCGCCATGGTGTCAGTGATCATGCATGACACTTATGTAAGTTAGTTCATTTGTCACTGAAACAGCCCCATGAAGTAGAAATTATTATTTCTTGTTCACAGCTGAAGAAACTGAAGCCTTGAGATCAGACAGCACTTGAATGCAAGAACCAGTACCAAACTGAGGACTGCCTGAGTTGATTCGGCAACATGGCTCTCTGGGCTGGAAGCAGGAATACCTAGGTTTCAGGCACAGCTCTGTTCAGTTCTGCAAGCATTTATTGAGCACTTACTATATGCTATGCACTGATCATTTAGTATAATCTGAAGTGGTAGGGAAGGGTTTCTGGAGGAGGTGATGCCTAAATTGGATCTCGAAGGATGAACTTGAGGTAGCTAGAGGATGGCACAGAGGGAAGGAAGCATTTCAAGAGGGCAAAACATAAGTAAAGGCACGGAGGCACTGCCTTGCAAGGCCTCTGGAAATGTGCTCGTGACTCCAGCCAAGTCCCCCATCACTCTGGGCTTCCGTTTCATTAACTTCGACATGAAAGAAGCGAACTTTCTCTGTTCTAAGATCTCCTTTGACTAAATTTCATGTCCAATGACAGAACAGCCCAATGAAAAGTCATGCTTTCAAAGGCTATCCAATGGAACAAATCAATAAAAGTAGGTGTAGTATCTGGATCTTATACTGTGAAACAAACAAAAACTTTTGTGTGTACGCAGAAAACTAGACTAGAAGGAAATGCCTTATATAGTCACAGTGTTTATCCCTGGATACAGAGACTAGGAGTCATTCAAAGTTCCTTCTTTATATTTTTTGGACTTTGTCACATTTTATTTAATACGTGTATTCATTTTATACCCTGAAAATACTAATGAAGATTATGAAAAAAATTCTAGGGACTGGGGATGAGACTTTCAAACTTTATTTCTCTAAAACCACTGCCCATGGAAGCAAAACAGACTAATGGATAGGAACCCAGACCAGAGCTTAACTCCAAAGGTTCAAGTATTCCTTCTCCAACTTCAGACGTAGCCTTGGGCAATAAATCAACTTCAGTTAGGTTAATAAAACCGGGGTAAAAACTACTCTGATTTTAAAAATTTAATTCTCTCTGATTTTTCTGAAAATGAAGATTATGGCCGGGCATGGTGGCTCATGCCTATAATCCTAGCACTTTGGGAAAATGAGGTGGGCGGATCACCTGACATCAGGAGTTTGAGACCAGCCTGACTAACATGGCGAAACCCCGTCTCTACTAAAAATACAACATTAGCCGGGCATGGTGGTGCATGCTTGTAATCCTGCTACTTGGGAGGCTGAGGCATGAGAATCCCTTGAACCTGGGAGGCGGAGGTTGCAGTGAGCAGAGATTGTACCATTGCACTCCAGCCTGGGCAATAAGAGCAAAACTCCGTCTCAAAAAAAAAAAAAAAAAAAAAAAAAAAAGATTACAACCCACATTAGAGGTCAGCAAACTTCTTCTGGGAATGGTCAAATGGTATTTTCAGCTTTCTGGACCCTAAAGTCTCTGTCATAACTAAGCAACTCTGTCACAGTGCAAAAGCAGCCATAAATAATATGTAAACAAATGAGTGTGGCTGTATTCCAATAAAACTTTATTTGTAAAAACAGACAGTGGGCCAGATTCACCAGCAGGGTATTGTTAGCTAACCTCTAGCACATTGATGTAATGGCCCACTCATGGCCGTAACCTGCAGTTTGAAACATAGTGGAACTACAGCAGTTTTTACCATGGACAGAGGAAATAAATTGCCACAATGCTCAAGTTACAAATGGATCATGTTTCAAAACTTTGCTTTTTGAGTCAATAATTTAGAATTCAACATGTATTTTTTTTTTTCTTCTTAAGAATCATTTATATGGTGGTTGAGATTCCAGGTCTACAGAAAACAGATCTAATATCTCATGTTCTCACTCTAGCATGTCCCCATTCATCCAGCAACTCTGAATTTCTCCAGAGCCATTAGCCCTGGGCTGGGCATTGTAGGGGACTGTAAAATGAGCCAGACATGACTGCTCCCTCAGGAAGATGAGGAAGTAGCATTCTTCCTCTGAGAACAGACCTTCTGAATCCCTGCTCAGGATACCAGGAATGGCTCTCTTCTCTCCTCCTTTTTGCTATTGAGGCTTCCAGGGTGTTAGACCAAGGAGTCCTTATATTGGGGTGGTATTTTGGTTCTCAACTGTGATGTGTAAGCCAGTCAGTTGTGACTTGTGTGGCTAATAATGGTAATAAGTGCTGGCCTGTGCAAATGATTCACTTGTGTGTTATTTATTTTTTAAAAAGTAAATTAGCAGAGACTGGGCACAGTGGCTCACATTTGTAATCCCAGCACTTTGGGAGGCCGAGGCAGGCGGATCAGTTGAGGTCAGGAGTTTGAGACCAGTCCAGCCAAAATGGCGAAACCCTGTCTCTACTAAAAATACAAAAAAAAATTAGTTGGGCGTGATAGCACACACCTGTAGTCCCAGCTATTTGGGAAGCTGAGGCGGGAGAATCACTTGAACCTGGAAGGTGGAGGTTGCAGTGAGCCAAAATTGCACTACTGCACTCCAGCCTGGGTGACAGAGTGAGACTGTCTCAAAAAAAAAAAAAAAAAAAAAAGATAAAAAATTAGAAGAATATAGTGGACTTTGTCAGCTGTTGTTGCTGTTTTTCTTTTCTTTTTTTTTCTTTTAGCTTCCCAGAACCACTGATGATGTTACTTGGTGTTTGGAGAACTTTCCATATTATGAGTCCATGGTTCTACCAGGTAGAAATTCACCTTCCCAGACTCCCTTGTTAGGGTCTAGGCAGGTCCTGTGACATGTAGGGTACGTGGAGCTGATGTGGGCGGTGACAGAGACACTCAGCCTTTAGAGGCAACAATGACAGAGGTCCTGTTGGAGTGTTCAGTGGCCAGCATCAGTAGTGTAAGGTCCAGTGTCTGTGCCTAGTACCAGTGGCTGTGAGATCTCTGCTAGAGCAGTCCTGGGGTGCAATCCCAGGTTATGTAGCCTGGTTATATAGCCTCAAAGCCTGGATCTCTGGCTTCAATGCCCACCAGAAGTCTTATTAAGATCTACTAAACATTTAGATTCATGGGACTATTATAGGCCACCCTGGGCCCAGCAGGACAGTATCAGATATTCTTTCAGTGGGAGTCCTTGCAGCACTTTGCCCAGTCATCAGGAGCTTATCTCCTGTCCAGGTGACATGCAGGTGCAAGGAGCTGAGATCCCCATGGGTGACTGTGGGAGCTGCCCTGCCCTGGTTTGCAAACCCCAATATCTCTTGTAACAATTCCATAGCAATAGCTTCCAATGTCTCTTCAAAGGACAGAGTCAATAAATTAAGGGAAGTCCAAAGCTCTGGGTCTTTATCAAGTATTTCTGGTACCTCCAGGCCAGATGTAATTTATCAATCTTGGATCATTCTGACCATAAGCAATGTTTCCCAGAAACATAGTTGACACTGCAATTTTTATAAGGTTTCCTCCAGGGGAACAGAGCTAGAGAGTTAATTCAAGGTCAAATTTTCATGCAGAAGGGGAAAAGATTTGTTAATATTCTACCCATACTGGGCCTCCCAGAGGTTTTCTTCCTGCTTTAAGTGTCATGAGAGCTTCAGCTTTTGCAACTAAGTATCCTGACTGGTAGTGCTGTTTGTATCAAGGATACCTCTACTCACTTGCATTCAGATTTACATTCCTTAGTGGAAAAGAACAGAGTAGAGCTATAACTAACATGCTGGACTTATTGCATAACTGCAGGTATGTCCATAGGAGTAAGTTGAAGTTTGAATCTCACTTGTCACATACATCACAGGGATAAAAAATGTTAAGATGCAATGTGTTGGGGTGAGCTTTTGGTAGCATGAGTATCATGGAACATGTATTTGGTTGTCATTCACTGCTAATGTCTGTTATGTCTGCTTTATTAACTCTGTTTCTTCAAGTGTAAATTCTTCCATTTGTTAAGATTATTTTGTTTCACATTATTAGTTTTCCTCAAACAGTTGGTGATTGGTGATTGTATACTCATGTTTGTAGTTGAAAATCCCCTGGCAGATATTTCCCTGATATAAATGTCTGTACATTCTGTTTGCAAAAGGAACAAGAGCTACCACTACCTAGAAATAAATTCTGGTTTGTTTTCAGTGAGACTAGAAGAAGGTAGAATTACTTAATTGTCTAGTCTTCCAAGTGAAGTTGTGCACAGTTACCCCAGGCATTACCAGATAGCTACCTGAGGCAACAAAATACTCCCGTTTATCCTACTATTTTTTTTTTTTTTTATCTTGTGGTAATAAATTACCAAAATCATCCATGGCCAAAGACATCTAGGAATCACTGATATTCCAGTAATGATACAGGTGAGGGAAATCTTATTCTAGATTGAGGACGATTCTTTTTGAAAACAGTACCCTCACACGGCCCCTCCTATCAAAATTAAGGTGTTTTCACTTATCATTACTATTTGGAAAATAAATATCACCTAATTGTAAATATTACAAAATTTGTCTGAGTTTTTTAAAATAAAAATATCTGAGGTACCTGAATGATTTTAGAAGCTCAAGAAATAGGAGCCAAAGTTCTGGAAAAACTTAGACTACAGAAATCTCACACTGGCACTGAGCTTCTTCAAAATTCCACAATGAAAAACGAAACTATCCAAAACAAATGGAGCAACTCCAAAGCTGTGCCCACATGAAATGGCAAAATGGCGCATGCAGGCCTACTTCCAAATACTTCAGCCAAGAAAGGCTGTTCTGACAAGAAGGGATGGTTTGAGGCATAAAATAATCCATATTTCGCCAATATTTCCCAGGCTGTCTTTTGGGCGCAGATGAAAACAAATAATATTCAGCCCCTGTTCTTGAAGAGCTTATAGTCTAGAGGAAAACCATATAAGCATCATGGCCCTACCTGACTTGTCAGAATAAAGATAGTCAAGGAGATGATACTGTTTGATAGATTTGCAGAAGAAAAAGAACGCACACACAGAGAAAGAGAGAGAAAGAGAGAGAGAGAGAGAGGAGAGAAAGAAATAACTCCAAATTAGAGTCCTAACTTCTACTGGAAATTCTCATTTGGAGGCTTTGGTACAGAGCTGGTGAAAATAAACACTTGACTGAAAACAGAGAGCCCCTCGCCTCTGAAGTTCTTCCGCTTGTGTTTTCCGGTGCTAAACACTAAAGCTTGTTCCATCAGGGAGCCAGAAGAAATAACGATCCCTCTGGAAAGAATCACAGGCAAGTTTTTTTTAAGGACAATGAAAACAGCATTTTAGAGCCCCCAAAATATAATATAAGTGACTGTTTTAGGGAGGAAGGGGGTTCCCCTCGTGCCAGGCATGGCACTGGATGTCTTAGCTACAATGTCTAATTCATTGCTTACATCAGTCTCATGAGGATGGTTGTGTTTTCACTTTACGAAGGACAAATGGAGTTTCAAAGAGGTGAAATAACAGAGCTACAAGAAGCCGAGCTGGGATCCAAATTTAAAGGACTATATGACTTCCAATCCACATGCTTCCCAGAGGATCACACTGAACAGAACATGGAAAACGCTAAGTTCCACTTTGTCTTTTGTGCTGACTCCTAAAAATTCAACCAAAGAGGCATGGAAAGAACGAGATAAATGGCTCTAACAAATTCTGGGACACGTTCTCTCCTTCCCTGCTCATGCCTCTTTAAAACTTGTCCCAGAAGGTTTGGAAGCGTTAGAGGGTCCTTTTTGACTTCCAGCCACTCCAACTACACTCTGAGTCCAGAAGGAGATTCAAGAGGGAAAATGGACACTGTGTAATAGAAAGTATAATGGGAGCTGGGCAACTGTGCTGAGCAGGAGCGGGAGGATGTCACATGGTGAGACTTCCATTTTAGAAGTTTTGCTGTGAGGAAGATGGAGCTCGTCAGAGGGGGGTGGTGGTGGTGGTTGTTGTTGCTCTTCTTCTCTTTCTCCTCCTCCTCCTCCTTCTTCTTCTTGCTGTTCTTCTTCTTGTTGCTCTTCTTCTTCTTCTTCCTCTTCTTCCTCTTCCTCTTCTTCTTCTTCTTCCTCTTCCTCATCCCCCTCCCCCTCCCCCCTCCCCGCCCGCTGGCCCCCCCGCCCCCGTCCTTCTCCTTCTCCTTCTTCTTCTTCTTCTTCGAGACAAGGTCTTACTTTGTGACCCAGGTTGGAGTACAGTGGTGCGATCTCAGCTCACTGCAGCCTCGACCTCCCAGGCTCAAGCAATCCTCCTGCTTCAGCCCCTTAAGTAGCTGGGACTACAGACAAGCACCACCACACCCAGCTAATTTTTGTATTTTTCGTAGAGATGGGGTCTTGCCATGTTGCCCAGGCTGGTCGGTCTGGAACTCCTGATCTCAAATCATCCACGTGCCTCAGCCTACCAAAGTGCTGGGATTACAAGTGTGAGCCACTGTGCCCAGTCTTGGTCAGAGGATTTTAAAATTTAATTTAAATTTATTTTGAGATGGAATCTCACTCTGTCACCCACGCTGGAGTGCAGTAGCATGATCTTGGCTCACTGCTACCTCCACCTCCTGGGTTCAAGCGATTCTCCTGCCTCAGCATCCTGAGTAGCTAAGACTACAGGTGTGTGCCACCACGCCCAGCTAATTTTTTGTATTTTTAGTAGAGATGGGGTTTCACCAAGTTGGCCAGGCTGGTCTCAAACTCCTAACCTCAGGTAATCCACCCACCTCAGCCTCCCAAGGTCAGAGGACTATTAAAGCTCACATGCAGGCAGACCATGTAGACATCAAAAGTAGAAACTGAAGTAGAAAAGATGGGGTCCTGAGCCATACAGTGGCAGTGGTCTGGCAGGGAAGGAATAAAGAAATCTCACTGATGCAGCCTCAATAAGACCTGCTGACCAGCTGGAGATGGTGAGGGAGAGGAAGGAGTGCCAGTCAAGCCTCAGTTTTCTGACCAGGGCGATGAGGCCAATGGTGGTACCATTCTTAGAGCCTGGGGAGAAAGGAGGAATAGTGGGTTTTGGGGGAGAGCTGAAGGCTGTAGTTTTGAAGTAGTCTGAGCTCTCCAGATGGAAATGTCCCATGGGCACTTACATCAATAGGTTTGCTCATCCTTTCATTCTACAAATATTTGTGGACTTCCCATTCTGCTCCAGATGTTGAGTTTGGCATCAACTGAGGAGTGATGGCCAAAACAGATGTGTTCTCTGCCTTCATGAAGCTTTACAGGCAATAAATAAACACAGAAATACACACATAGTTACAAATTACGGTAAGTGTGAGGCAGAAAAGAAAAAGGTGCTAGGAGAAGGAGAATCAGCCTGCAAGTATGAGGCCTGACAGTGGAAACTGGAAGTCGGCCGAGTGGGATAAGGTTCTGGAGCTCAGAGGAAGCAGTGTCTAGCCGCAGCGGGGAGAGGGGCTCATCTGCATTGAGGTGGGAGCAGGAGATGACATGAGGGAGCTGAGCCAGAGAAACTGCACTACTGGACAGGCTGTCGGGGCTGGGGGTGAAGAGCTAGACACCCCATAGGTGAGGCCAATGGTTTCCATTCTCTCAACTCTTAGCATTTGTACCCAGAGACAGCAAAGTTTCGGTGTGTCTGAACGATTATTTTTCGGCCATGGGCATCTTACCACTTCTCCATTTTGGGCATGTTTGCATGTGAAAATATGCACAAGGTACTGACTGATTTGTTGTGGATGGCGGGAGACTTGAGTAATTTAAGGAGTTAATTTCCTGATTAAGTTAACTCCAGACTGGATTGAAATATTGGTGTTAAACTGGGATTCTTAAAGAAAAAGAAGAAGTAGCCTGGCATGGTTGCTCACTCCTATCCCAGCACTTTGGGAGGTTGAGGCAGGAGGATTACTAGAGCCCAGGGTTTGGAACCAGCCTGGGCAACATGGTGAAAACTTGTCTCTATAAAAAAATGTAAATATTAGCTGGGTGTGGTGGGGTGTGACTGTAGTCCCAGCTACTTGGGGGGCTGAGGAATGAGAATCACTTGAGCCGGGAGGCAGAGGTTGCAGTGAGCAGAGATCATGCCACTGCACTCTATCTAGCCTGGGTGACAGAGTGAGACTCTGTCTCAGAAAAAAAAAAAAAAAAAAAAAAAGAAAAAGAAAAGAAAAAAAGAAACAGCAATCTCCATATAGCCTATGTTCCATCCTTTTCCCTTAACTGAAAGCCAAGAGACATGGTTTTGTAAGAGAGCCCAATTCAGCCTCAATGCATCTGGCAGAAACAGAGCATCCAACGAGCTTTTCAAAACCACTTGGCACCAAGTAACAGAAAGGAAAACTGTAGGAGCCCAAGTTGGAAGCTGTTCAGCTATATGCAGATCATATCTACAATAACAATAATAAAATTTAACATTTATTGAGCACCTATGTGCTGGGCACTGTTCAATTTATTTAATTTTCAAACAACCGTATGTAGGATTTACTCTTTGTATCCCTATTTTGCAGATGCCTTTCCCAAGGATCCCCAGCTTTAATTAGAAGAGCCTGGATTTGAACCTAGGCAGTCAGGGTCACAGAGCCTGCTCTCTTAACCACTCTTTTTGATAAATGGGTCACACCTACAGTACTTAGAGTAAATGGGTCTGTATGGAGGAGGGGCCTGATTCGTGAGGCACTGTGGGGAGAGGATCTATGAACCTGTCGCTAAAGGAAGTGGGGAGGCAGAGAGGAGGCCTCCAGGCAGTCTCCGGGTCCTCTCCCAGTTCCTTCCTTCCCCATGAGGATTCGGCTTCAAAGAACAGTCACACTGCCTCCCCCTGGGCAATCAAGCCCCTTGCACACCTGAGAGGCCCACTTCTGGCTGAATAGGTGCTTCTGGTTCTCCCGGGTCCCAGGGCAGCCACGATGAAAGAAGATAACTCCCACGCGAGGCGGTGGCGTCCTCCAAGACTGCCTTCATGAGGAAGCCACCTTCACTGCAGAGGCCCTTACCCCTCCGGAATTTGCAGACCCACTTATCTGACAGGCCAGTTTTATCCTAAACAGAACCAGCCCTATAAAAACCCATTTCAAGGACCCCCACACAGGTCTAAGATACCCACTCAGGGTGCAAGGTTCCCACCGGACCACTCTGGCAAGTTTTAGGAAGTGAGTCCTTTCTACCCCCATCATTGTCCCCACTTGGACACTTGCCCCACCCTGGAGGCAGTACCCACCCACCACAAGGCAAGGCATTTCTTACCTTTCCACCTGTAGGTTGACTTTGGAAGGCTCCACGTTGGGGTTTTCCCATTCCATTTGCGGGCAGTGCATGAAATAGCAAAGGGTGTACAGGGCCTCGGGCTCCCAGTACAGCGCCCCCTGCTTGTGGTGCAGGGGGGTGCCATTGCCGTGGTGCTTGGCATTGAGGGGCTGCAGGTGATGCATTGCACGGGACACCAGGTCACCTGTGGACAGAAGGAAGATTTCAGATCCTCCAGGCAGCCAACACTGGCAGAGAAACTGTACCTGAAGATCTCTGTAGAGACTCTGGTCCTTGCAGTCCCTTACAATGAAATGGTCCATGAGACCTTGAAGTTACACACCAAGCAGAGAGGAATGGATTCATTTATTTGGCATAAGTTACTGAATCTGGGGTGCTGTTTCAAGCACAGAGGGCTGCTGAGATCATTTTTACCCTACTCTTCTGGAACCCAATGTTGCTAACAAGGTGCAGGAAGCTCTTTGTGTACTGTTCCTGAGTACTGCCTCCCTCGCCTTGTGACACACCCTCTATGTTGTGGCCAACACTGCTTTAACGGTAGTCATAAGAATGGGCTATGCTCTCTCTTGCCCCTGAGCCTTGTACATATGCTATTCCCTCTGCCCAGAACATTCTCTCCCTCTTCTTCTCCAGGCTAACTCCTACTGATCATCCAGGTATCTGCTTATAAATTAATTCCTCTAGGAAACCCCCTCTGGAGTCATCCCTGCCTTGACTTGGTTATCACACTGTACTTTTCTTTTTTTTTTTCCTTTTTTTTTTTTTTTGAGATGGAGTCTCTGTTGCCCAGGCTGGAGTGCAGTGGCATGATCTCCACTCACTGTAACTTCTGCCTCCTGGGTTCAATCGATTCTCCTGCCACAGCCTCTTGAGTAGCTGGGACTACAGGTGCCTGCCACCACAACTGGTTCATTTTTGTAATTTTAGTAGAGATGGTGTTTCACCATGTTGGCCAGGCTGCCCTCGAACTCCTAACCTCAGGTGATCTGCCCGCCTCTGCCTCCCAAAGTGCTGGGATTACAGGCATGAGCCACCATGCTTGGCCCTATAAAAGTAAATTTGATGACAACAAAACAGTGTACAGTTCACCCTTGAACAACGCAGGCTGGAACTGCGTGGATCCACTTATATATGGATTTTCTTCCACCTCTGCCACCCATGATACAAGACCAACCTCTCCTCTTCCTTCTCCTCCTGGGCCTACTCAACATGAAGATGACAAGGATGATGACCTTTATAATGATCCACTTCCATTTCATTAATAGCAAATATATTTTCTCTTCCTTATGGTTTCCTTAATAATTTTTTCTTTTCTCAAGCTTACATATTGTAAGAATATCATATATAAGAATATAACATAAAATACATGTTAATGGGCTGTTTATGTTATAAGTAAGGCTTCTGGTCAATAGTGGGATATTAGTAGTAAGTTTTTGGGGAGTTAAAAAAGTTACACAGAGAGTTTTGACTTCACGGGGGTTCAGTGCCCTTAAGTCCCACATTGTTCAAGGATGAAATGTAATTAATTTCTAGTTAAATTCTGGCCCTGTTTTCCTTTTTATAAATAACAGGTGTTACAGAAGTGTTAAGGGCTCATATCAAATGGAGCCTTTCTTTTTAAAGTAATTAAGATTCAAATGAATTTAAAATAATCACTCTATAATCAATATTATTTAATGCACTGGCCCTGTCCCACTTATGATCCTCTCATGAACATCAGAATGTGTTGCATACCTTGGGAGACAGTTGACTAAGATATCTGTGATGGTTAATTTTTTTTTTTTTTGAGACAGAGTCTTGCTCTGTTGCCCCGACTGGGGTGCAGTGGTGCGATCTGCAACCCCTGCCTCCTGAGTTCAAGCGATTCTCCTGCCTCAGTCTCCTGAGTAGCTGGTATTACAGGCATGCACCACCACTCCCGGCTAATTTTTTTGTATTTTTAGTAGAGATGAAGTTTCACCATGTTGGCCAGGCTGGCCTCGAACTCCAGACCTCAGGTTATCCACCTGCCTTGGCCTCCCAAAGTACTGGGATTACAGGCGTGAGCCACCGGTGCCTGGCCAGTGATGGTAAATTTTATGTGTCAACTTGGCCAGGCCATGGTACCCGGTTGTTTGATCAAACATTAGTCTAGATGTTGCTCTAAAGAAGGTTTTTTTTTTCTTTCCAACTTTTATTTTAGGTTCGGGGGTACACATGCAGGTTTGTAACATGAGTAAATTGCATGTTGCAGGGGTGTGGTATACAGATTATTTTGTCACCAGGTAAACAGCATAGTACCAGACAGGTAGTTTTTCAATCTTCATGCCCCCTACCCTCAGGTAGGCCCTAGAGTCTATTGTTCCCTTATGAAGGTATTTTTTAGATGTGGTTAACATTTAAATCAATAGACTTTGAGAAAAGCAGATTACCTTCCACAATGTGGGTGGGCCTCATCCAATTAATTAAAGGCCTTAAGAGAAAAGACTGAAGTTCCCCGAAGGGGAAAGCATTCTGCCTCCAGACTGCAACATCTTCTACTAGAATCTCCAGCCTGCTGGCGGGCACTGCAAAATTTTGGACTTGCCAGCTCCCATAATCACATAAGCCAATTCCTTAAAATAAATGACTTTCTCAGTCTTTCTCTCTACAGAGAAAGAGAGAGAGAGAAATCCTGTTGGTTCTGTTTCTCTGGAGAATGCTGACTAATACAATATCTGACATGATGCTAGCCCCTGCTGGGGGGATGTGTCTTCCCCATCCCCTCTCATTGTTCAGCTGAAACCAGGCCTTTAGATCTCACCCCTTCTCCACCATCCTGCTGTACATTTCAACGTGACACATTTACCTAACATCCAAATTCGAGTAAGTGAGGCA